>NC_073377.1:125329563-125629563 GCF_028641065.1 Leucoraja erinaceus | reverse complement strand
CTCGATACCCACATCCCCAGAAAACCCCAATGATCAAAACAATCTATCAATATGTGTTTTGGATGAAAATAACGACCAAGCCCCTATAATATTTCTCTTCATTTTTAAAGCTGTCCCTCTCCAACTATTTCCAGTGAAGATGAATGATTTGAAGCAATAGTTGTTTCTCTCTTTACATATCCTTGACTCAGTATTTCAAGTAATTAAAAAAAGTTCAGATCTCCAGCATCTGCAGTATTTTCTTACCTATCAACATTCAAGTTAAACCCAATTAAATCAAATCACGTACAAAAGCAAAAAAATTAAAAATTTCTAGTCTTAAACACTGCTAAAGAGCAAAAATCAATTGCTTATATTGTAATAATTACATTTATCTGACTTCGAAGGGTAAAAAAAATATCACTTGGCATTAATACATTGCATAGTTCATCTTCCTTAAGATAATCGGGGTTTACCTGAGCCCATTTTTTATTTCTACTCTGCATTTGAATGGCTGTTATGGTTCCAAATAGATCCTCGGCTAACATCTCCTCAGGTAGCTTGGTCAGGAACTGTGCCATGTGAATAAAGTCCATTTGGGTCAAAATATCCTCATAAAGCTTCAAGATTCCCAGAGCAGTTCTGAAAAGAAATTCTTCTCCATCACGACAGAATACATCCCAGACACGACAAGCAAGGTCCAGAGGAAAAGATTTACTGTACAGCGTGAATATCCTGAAGAAAATACAGTAATTTAATGTAAGAATTGCATATTCATATCATTACATATTAACATATGTACAATATAAATATGTATACAAATATATATAATTTCATATTAATATAATGACAATTCAAATCACATGCCGTCCTGTCAACAAAGTCAGTAAAACAAAAGAGCTAGGCATGCACTTCAGTTGTGGTATGGAGTCGGCATCAACGGTGGTGAAATGGAGATGGTTAAGAGCTTCAAGTTCCTAGATGTAAATATCACTAATAATATCTCCTGTTCCAACCACATTGATACAATGGCTATGAAGGTACACCAGTATCTCTGCATTGTAAGACTAATTAAGTTCGGCATATCTCCAAAAAATCTTAACAATTTCTATAGATGCACCATAGAAAGCATCCTATCAGGATGCATCACAGCTTGGAATGGCAACTGCTCTGCGCAAGAAATTGCAGAGTCAGTCCACTTTGCAAACTGACCAAGCTTCTCCTTTACATGCCTGTTAATGTTAAAAATATATACAGCTGTGACAGTTTGCAAAACGTTCTGGTGTGCATGGGAGTAGGGCTTTGGTTGCCTTTTGAGACTTCACTGTTGCTCAGATCAAGCTGCTGAAATCACAGACTCAAGATATACCCTCTGTATCCGAACCAGACACCCCTCACTTTGGGCAGATGTGCATCCCAGCAAGATCTGGCCCAATGTATTACCTGCAAAGTCTTGATCATTAAATCAATCCAGACACAGCTTTCCCTATCTATGTGTCACATTCATGCGTGTCTAAACATAGCCATTGAACTGTTACGTACAAGGAGTAGGACCTCCATTTCCTTACTCAACATGTGGAATCTTTGTATATTTTAAAGGGACATTAGGGTTAAGGTTGCAACTTTTATTTCTCTTTCAAATAGGAAAACCACTGAAGGGTGTCAGTTTGCTATTATGATTAGGGCTGAAAGTGGCAAAAGAGCGATAGCAGAATTTAGCCCCGACTATATTTTCACTCCGAGAAATTTGTGTATGCACAAAATCAACTATGCAAATGATCGATAACTGTACAGTGCCATGAAATGAGTATGCATTCCTCAGAACTGGGTTAATGATTTTTGTCAAGACACTGACATTTTCCAAAAGGTGCTCACAAAAGAAATCTTCATACGATGACATTTGAAATAATGTTAAAGATTCTTCTTCGTCAGTTTGCACCACATACGGTATCTTAGGAATTTTTCTTTGTTTTAATGGCATTAAATCTTTTGAATGTTTAACTAGAGTCAAGATGAGAAGAGTCTAAAACAGAAACGTGTAGTACTGAATGCAAACAACTCCCCAATAGTTGGGAAGTTGAGAAGTTAACCAATGCCTTTCCAAGAGCCTAGTACACCATTAAAAAAAAAAAAAGCTCATTTGTTTGTTACTAATTACAGGGGGAATACAAAATGACACTCATGTGGAAGATCAGTCTAATTTATGGAAACTCTGCCTGTCCAACATCCATTGGTCACATGGTTGGTGCACCCTGCAGAACATTGGCCAAAGTTCAAGAGATGCCAGGGAATGAGAACCACCACATAAAATTAGCAAAGTCCCAATTTTATAAAGCTAAAGTTTCATGACGGGCATACTTTTCAAGAAGCTTTAGATGCAATCAATCGGTGGAGGGTGTAATTTTCTGCATCAGCAATAAGGAACCTTTTTATTATAAATTTAAAAAACAATTTCAAAAGTTGTTTTGAGAAAAACTATCAAGAATACAGGATGCAAATTAATATTATGAAAAAAAACCAGCCAAAGATACAAGAATCTTAAGGAAAAGAACAATGGCAAAGTGAAACAAATGGTCAGAAATGCAATTACACAAGCTTAGAAGCAATTTAAATGGCCTATTAAGAAATAGTTCATAAAGTGTTGTTACCAGTCAATTAAATAAATATCTGGGGTAAGGTTGTTTTTCTTGAAGTGTATAAACAACCCTGGTAAATTTTCCTCGAAGAACACCTCAAAGGCGGCAAAATATTTCAATATCTACATGAAGGAATAACAAAGCATCAAGTTATTATACATGCAATTAATTCTTAATCATATTAATGAGAAAAAAAGTTTAAAAAATACCAAGCCTGGCAATATTTAACTGCACAATTTCAGAGTAACTAGTTACTGAATCTTTCATGGGTAGTAGTTAAAGCAGTAAATTTTGCAATAATATTTCACATAAAACACAAAACAAGCATTTTTTCCATTGAATGCACCAGTTAAAAATTACGAACAGATTCTCATTTATACTTCAGCAAAAAGTTTATGTAAGCATTAAATAATAATAATAATAATAATAATTTTATTTATAGAGCACTTTAAAAACAAACATAGCTGCAACAAAGTGCTGTACATAACTAATCATTGACAAAAAAGTTAATACACACCAAAAATAACAATCAAAAGAAATAGTAGGAAAAGACATGTAAAATAAAGAAACATCAAAAACACCACAAACAGAAGCAAAGCCTCAGGCATGGTCAAAAGCCAGGGAGTACAAATGCGTTTTAACACTGGATTTGAAGATGGACAGTGAGGGGGCCTGTCTGATGTGCAGCGGCAGGGTGTTCCAGAGTGCCGGAGCAGCAACAGAGAAGGCTCTATCCCCTCTGAGCCTCCGACTAGACCTCGGTACCTCCAGGAGCAGCTGACCAGCTGACCTGAGGGACCGGGCAGGAGTGTATGGGTGGAGCAGCTCAGAGAGGTAAGGCGGGGCGAGCCCATTCAGAGATTTAAAAACAAATAACAGTAACTTAAAATGAACCCGAAAGTGCACCGGGAGCCAGTGTAGGGAGGCCAGAATTGGCGATATGTGCTCCCTCTTTCGAGTCCCTGTTAAAAGGCGAGCAGCAGCATTCTGAACCAACTGGAGACGAGCCAGTGAAGAACGAGCAACACCAAAATAGAGCGCGTTACAGTAATCCAGCCTAGATGTAATAAAGGCATGGATTACTGTCTCAAAATGCTGCCGCTCGAGAATGGGCTTCACCTTCGCCAGCTTCCTTAGGTGAAAGAAGCTGGACTAAACCACCGCGCATATTTGGCGATCTAATTTAAAGTCACTGTCCATCCTAAAACCCAGGTTCACAACTGTTGGCTTCACGTACCTTGACAATGGACCTAAATCAACAAATGGAGGTTCACGGCAGCCATTGGGATCAAATAAAATCACCTCTGTCTTCTTTTCATTAAATCCAAGAAAGTTTAGGGCCAACCAGGACTTAATGTCATCAAAACAAGACAGAAGCGATTTTACAGAAAAGGCATCTTCCCCCCTCAGCGGCAAATAAAGCTGGGTATCATCTGCATAACAGTGGAAGGAGATGCCATGCTTTCTAAGGATGGAACCCAGAGGAAGTATGTACAGCGAGAAAAGCAGGGGCCCCAGAATCGAACCCTGTGGAACCCCATATGACAGGGGAGCGGAAGAGGATTCAAACCCAGCAAGGCTAACACACATGGTTCTGTCTGCCAGATAGGACCTGAACCATCCCAGGGCACTGTCGCAGATGCCCACTAACTGCTGTAGCCGAGATAATAAGATATTATGGTCCACCGTATCAAAGGCAGCAGACAAGTCCAGCAGGACAAGAACCACACAATCCCCAGAATCATTGGCCAGGAGGATATCGTTAAAAACCCTTAGCAATGCTGACTCCGTGCTGTGCATGGTTTTAAATCCAGACTGGAAGATCTCCCGAATATCATGCTCCTCCAGGAATAGTTTTAGCTGAGCATAAACAACTCTCTCCAGTAATTTAGAAATAAAAGGCAATTTCGAGATGGGTCTAAAATTGGCCAGAACAGATTGATCCAGGCCAGGTTTCTTAAGCAGTGGTTGCACTACCGCATGCTTAAAACTCACGGGGACAACCCCAGAACACAAGCTGCTGTTAATAATGGTAAGAACCGACTGCCCTATACTAGAGAAAACCTCCTTAAAAAGATGTGGAGGGACCGCATCACAAGGAGAACCCGATGGCTTAATATGGGAAACCACATCCTTTAAATACGATATAGTCACAGGCTCAAACTTGTTGAATACCACCAGGCAAGGGACCGAAATAGAAGGGTCAGAGGCAGGTGCTGAAATGTTAGCCCTTAAGGAAACAACCTTATCAACAAAAAAGTGCAGGAAGTCATTACACATTTCAGGTGAAGCTTCCAGACAGACGGGCTGCGGGGCATTTAAAACAGAGTCAATGATTTCAAATAGCACACGAGGGTTGTTACACTTTGACACAATAATTTTAGACAGGTACTCTCTCTTGGCCTTTTTAACACTGTTTTGGTAGTGACGCCAACAGTCCCTGAGAATTTGAAGTGAAACCTGTAGCCTGTCCTTCCTCCACTTTCGCTCAGCTCTACGACACTCCCGTCGTGCTGCACGAGTCACTGCACTGAACCAGGGTTCAGGTTTAGCCCTCGGCTTCAACGATCTTAACGGAGCCACAGAGTCCAGTATAGTCCTGCATGAAGAATGAAACCACGAACTAATCTCCTCCGTACCAAGAGGAGTGGATGCAGAGGGGGCGCAGAGCTGATCGAAAGCAGCAGAGAACTTGCCAGCAGTAAAAGGGCTAAAAGACCGACAGCGCCGAGCAGACACCACAGGCAAAATTGCTTCACAGGAGAAATTGACATCAAACAATACAGGCATATGATCTGAAAACACACAATCAGAGATTTCCAAATTCAACACAGACAAGCCATGAGAGAGAACAAGGTCCAGTGTATGTCCATGTTCGTGTGTGGGACCAGACACACACTGGACAAAATCAAAAGAGTCCACAAGGGTGAAAAAGTCCTTCACTAACGGCTTAGCAGGACAGCACACATGGATGTTAAAGTCCCCAACCAAAAGGACACGATCAACCCAAAACGTCACCTATTCTTTTTCTCCAGAGATGCTGCCTGACCCACTGAGTTATTCCAGCTCTGTGTCCATCTTTGGATTTTCTGATCTAGGAATAACTGAGGGATCTAGGAACAACTGAGGGATCTAGGAACTGAGGGATCTAGGAATAACTGTGCACAGTTCCCTGAAGGCGGAATCTCATGTAGATAGGGTGGTAAAGAAAGCTTTTGGTGTGCTGGCCTTTATAAATCAGAGCATTGAGTATAGAAGTTGGGATGTAATGTTAAAATTGTACAAGGCATTGGTGAGGCCAATTCTGGCGTATGGTGTACAATTTTGGTCGCCTAATTATAGGAAGGATGTCAACAAAATAGAGAGAGTACAGAGGAGATTTACTAGAATATTGCCTGGGTTTCAGCAACTAAGTTACAGAGAAAGGTTGAACAAGTTAGGTCTTTATTCTTTGGAGCGCAGAAGGTTAAGGGGGGACTTGATAGAGGTCTTTAAAATGATGAGAGGGATAGACAGAGTTGACGTGGATAAGCTTTTCCCATTGAGAGTAGGGAAGATTCAAACAAGAGGACATGACTTGAGAATTAAGGGACAGAAGTTTAGGGGTAACATGAGGGGGAACTTCTTTACTCAGAGAGTGGTAGCTGTGTGGAATGAGCTTCCAGTGAAGGTGGTGGAGGCAGGTTCGATTTTATCATTTAAAAATAAATTGGATAGTTATATGGATGGGAAGGGAATGGAGGGTTATGGTCTGAGTGCAGGTAGATGGGACTAGGGGAAAATACGTGTTTGGCACGGACTAGAAGGGCCGAGATAGCCTGTTTCCGCGCTGTAATTGTTATATGGTTATCTTTATAGACAATAATCAGCCCTTCTATCCCCAGTCCTGTTATCTTTCCCTTAGGTTGTAAACTATGGAGTTAGATCAATCTTGGCCAAGCCGCTGCTTCTAAATGCCTTTCCACCAGCCATGCGGCCACACAAACATCCTGCAGCTGCAGGGTTTTAAAGTCACATTGGCAACATTGTCGCCATCATTCCGCTTGCAGAAAAACACGGATTCACTGTGGGCGTTGGAAAGAAAGGCCCCACGGGCTGTCCTAGTGTGTATTGACTATCATGATGTTCACATTGTCCAGGGCTGCCAACTCTCACGCTTTGAGCGTGACACTCACGCATTTCAGCCAATATTCACGCCCTCACGCTGAAGAAAGAATTCTCACGATGACAGGCTGTCTTCAGTCCCTGCACAGCAAAGATCCTGTAGCGGAGCTATAGGATCTTTGCTGCACAGTTTGTCTCTTTGCCCCGCATGACAGCGATCTGCACGGATTGGGGAAGCGCTTCGGTCCCGGGCAGCGGGTGTCAGCGCTTTTGTGCGCTGTCTGCGAGCGCTGCGCTTCCGGCTGCCGCGGCAACCTCGCTCCCTCTCTCCCTCCCCCCGCCCTTCAACTCACACGGCAGCGCCAACGCCGCCAATCCATGCTACACCGTGCCCGCCAGACTCCCCATTGGGCGGCCGAGGAAAGATAGGGAGGGGAGAAAGAAAGAGAGAGAGAAAGAAAGAAAGGGAGGGATGGAGGCAAGAGAGACAGGGGGGATGGAATGTAGTAAGAGATTGAAGGAAGGGAAGGAGAAAGAGGAAGCATGAGGAAAGAGAGGAAGAGGGTGAGGAAAAGAAAGGGATGGGGGGGGAGGAAAGAGGGAGGATGGGAGGGGGAGGAGGAGGGAGGGAGGGAGGGGGGAGGGAGGGAGGTGGGGGGGGGGGGGGGGAAGGAAAGGTGTGTGTGCGCGTGTCTGTTTCTCTGTGTGTGTCTTCTTGTGTGTGTGTGTGTGTGTGTGTGTGTGTGTGTGTGTGTGTGTGTGTGTGTGTGTGTGTGTGTGTGTGTGTGTGTGTGTGTGTGTGTGTGTGTGTCTCTGCGTGTGTGGTGTGTGTGTGTGTGTGTCTGTGTGTGTGTGTGTGTGTGTGTGTGTGTGTGTGTGTGTGTGTGTGTGTGTGTGTCTCCGTGTGTGTGTGGGTGGTGTGTGTGTGTGTGTGTGTGTGTGTGTGTGTGTGTGTGTGTGTGTGTGTGTCTGTGTGTGTGTGTGTGCGTGTGTGTGTGTGTGTCTGTCTCCCTGTGTGTGTGTGTGTCTGTGTGTGTGTGTGTGTGTGTGTGTGTGTGTGTGTGTGTGTGTGTGTGTGTGTGTGTGTGTGTGTGTGTGTGTGTCTGTCTCCCTGTGTGTGTGTGTGTGTGTGTGTGTGTGTGCGCGTGTGTGTGTGTGTGTCTGTCTCCCTGTGTGTGTGTGTGTGTGTGTCTGTCTCCCTGTGTGTGTGTGTGTGTCTGTCTCCGTGTGTGTGTGTGTCTGTCTCCGTGTGTGTGTGTGTGTGTCTGTGTGTGTGTGTGTGTGTGTGTGTGTGTGTGTGTGTGTGTGTGTGTGTGTGTGTCTGTCTCCGTGTGTGTGTGTGTGTGTGTGTGTCGTGTGTGTATGTGTGTGTGTCTGTGTGTGTGTGTGTGTGTGTATGTGTGTGTGTGTGTGTGTGTGTGTGTGTGCGCGTGTGTGTGTGTGTGTGCGCATATGTGTCTGTCTGTATGTGTGTGTTTGTCTCTGTGTGTGTGTGTGTGTCTGTGTGTGTGTGTGTGTGTGTGTGTGTGTGTCTGTGTGTGTGTGTGTGTGTGTCTGTCTCCGTGTGTATGTGTGTGTGTCTGTCTCCCTGTGTGTGTGTGTCTGTCTCCCTGTGTGTGTGTGTGTGTGTGTGCGTGTGTGTGTCTGTCTCCCTGTGTGTGTGCGAGTGTGTGTCTGTCTCCCATGTGTGTGTCTGTCTCCGTGTGTGTGTGTCTGTCTCCGTGTGTGTGTGTGTGTGTGTGTGTGTCTGTGTGTGTGTGTGTGTGTGTGTGTGTCTGTGTCCGTGTGTATGTGTGTGTGTCTGTCTCCCTGTGTGTGTGTGTCTGTCTCCCTGTGTATGTGTGTCTGTCTCCCTGTGTGTGTGTCTGTCTGTCTCCCTGTGTATACGTGTCTGTCTCCCTGTGTATGTGTGTCTGTCTCCCTGTGTGTCTGTGTGTGTGTGTCTGTCTCCCTGTGTATACGTGACTGTCTCCCTGTGTATGTGTGTCTGTTTCCTGTGTGTGTGTGTGTGTGTGTGTCTGTGTGTGTGTGTGTGTGTGTGTGTGTGTGTGTGTGTGTATGTGTGTGTGTGTGTGTGTGTCGTGTGTGTGTGTGTGTGTGTCTTCCTTTGTGTATGTGTCTCCCTGTGCGTCTGTTGTCACATCCTGGCCTTAGTGCTGGGGAAGCACGTCAGTTGGCGTCTGTGAGTGACGTCGCATCTCTTCTCTTCTCTTCTCTTCTTTCTTGGTTGGATATGCAGTCGCCGACAACATGAAGCAGCCGGAGATAAAACTAACCAGGTGAATCGGTTGTGGGGAGGACCACATTGAGGCCAAACGTCTAGGACAGGGTTCGGCAACCTACGGCAGACGGGCTGAATCCGGCCCATAACCCGAAAAACCACGATTTTTTTCAATTCGTTTTCGCAGGGTCAGGGCAGGCGAGCCGACCTGAGAACTGCAGCCAGTTCCTGGGATGCGAGCTGATCTGGGAATGGCAGCCAGTCCGTGGGCACGCAGAATGCCAACTTGATCATTATGGACAAATTGGGCCAGCCACGTACATGTTGTATAACTCTGACTCTATGAAGATCTGAATGGGCTTAGAATTACAATTTAAGCAAAATTGCCCCCACTTTCCCCATTTTGATTCTTGAGATTAATATCCCTTTGCTCCGTTTGCTCTGATTTTTGTCAAAACAATTGGAACCTGCATAAAATGTTTGCATTATTAGCAGGACTGCCAACTCTCACGCATTGAGTGTGAGACTCACGCATTTCACAAAATTCTCATGCTCTCACGCCGATCACAAAATTTCTCACGCTCAAATATCTGCGGGTGCTGAAAGTTCAAAATAAAGCAAAAATTGTTTTAGAGGTGAGTAAAAACCATGAGGGGAATATTAGGTGAATGCATAGTCTTTTTCCCAGGATATGTGATTCAAGCACTAGAGGGGATTGGTTTAAAGCAGGGCTATCAAACTACCAGCACCAACCCCCCTCCCCCTTCCTCCCTGAGGCACGGCACACACCTCCCACCCTCACCTCCGGCGGCTCTATGTCCGTCGACCGCTCTGTCCACACCCCATGGAGTTTTAACCCCGGCCCGGAGCCAGGAGCGGACCAGGTGCCACCTCCAGAGTTGCTGCCTCCGGAGCCTACTAAAGGGAGGGGGGACACCCCCTCCCACACCCTCCCTCGCAATTTCTCACTCTCAACTCTCACCCAATGTTGGCAGCCCTGCATTGTCAGAAAGTCTAACTGATTGAGATCAGAGATGTTTGAGATGAAATGAAAACCTAATTAATTAATAATTCAATATTAACAACTAAATTCACAAAATCAAGGATAGCAATGAACTCATGTTAACAATGTCTAAAAATGTGGATACAAGCTGTGCATTCATAGATTTAACTTTATAATAATTTCTATACCTGCCCTAATGTTAGTAATTTTATCAAATGAATTCAAAGAATCATTGGCTTGTCCCACTGAATTGATTCAGGAACTTTCATAATAGTCCACTAATGTACTAACATACTCACAAGGCTGTGGTCCACACGAAAAAATGCCATTTGACATGGTTTATTCAATAAATTAGCAAAGGCAATGAAGGCATCTGCAGTATCCAGGTTCAAAATAAGCACGGCAGCAATGAAAGACATTCCTTGCACCTTTTGAGGAAGAAAATTTAGTTACCATTCAATGTCTATAATTTAATCAACTGAATGTACAGCACAGTGGCACAGCTAATAAAGTAACTGCCTCACAGCATTTGGAGCCTGGGTTCAATTATGACCTCAAGGACTGTGAGTGTGGAATTTAAACATTCTCCTTGCAATCTTGTAAGTTTCTCTCCAGGTACTCCTGGTTTCTTTACATTTCCTAAGGACATGCAAGTTGGTAGATTAATTGGCTATTGTAAATTAGACCCAGCATGTAGGCAGGTGGTAGAATCTGGGTGTGAGTTGACAAGAATGTGGGGAATACAACGGTGGCTACAAAGAATTTAACTTTCACAGATAAAAGCACCCATTTAATTAGGCTGTGGGCCGAGGAGCTTTTTTGTGCAGTTTCGTGACCCAACTCACGGAACTACAGGAAATGTTCACATATTGTGTAAAAATATTATATAAATCATCCCTGAAACTCACCAAGAACAAAACTTGCACATTTTTTATTAAATTAGAGAAAAAACGGAAAATTTTGGGGTATTTTTAGTCCAATCAAAGCATGTTTGGCATTGAGTCGGACGCCAGTTGGCCAATCACGCGCTTTGTTTCAGGCTAGTTAGGCAGGGAGCACACAACATGGCTTCTACTGATGCCTGTTTTACTGGAGATTCTGATGAAGGTTCTTTGTTGTTCTGTGGAATACACGTCGTGGAAACTTGCAGCAGCGTAATTGAATTTAGTGAGAAAAGCATTAAGAAGTCTGAAGAATGTGCAGCTAAGTGGATAGAAGTGGAACAAAGCCTTGAAAGCAAAGTCCCTGCTGAGGTACTGCAGTCAAACTTTGTGAATCAACTGTAACTAAAGTCTGAATTTATGAAAATTAATCTGTATGGACTTTAATTAATTTAATTGCAGCCTTTTATAATGTAAATAAATGAGATTTGGAGGCTGTACTATCATCACTCACTCACTCACTCATTCATTCACTCATTCATGAAGTTGAGGGCCTAAACTATGTGTATCCATAACAAAGTAAATTAAACATTTTCACCAATGCCAGCTTGTTGAAGTCTAATGTTTTCTTTAACATCTATTCTCGGAGCTGCCTGCTATAACTTGACATGTGTACTTAACATAGTGAAGCCGGGGTCTCAAATAAGAAGCGGCCGATTTGCGACCACGGTGTGTGTTTGGATCATCTCCGCGCGGGGGGAGGCTGTACATAGTGCCGTCCGTAGCAGCCGTTTCCAGGCCCCGACCACTGGAGAAAAACGGAGGAATATTGATTGCACTTTATAGGCTTCCATTGGAGTGAGAAATGGTCAGAAATGGCTGATGTTTATGTAGAAATGAATTGGTGTATGTGAACTTGAACTAATTTATCTATGGTAGTAACAGTGTTATTCTCATTAACATTAAGAAGAGGTTGAAATGTTATGAATTGAAGTCCATGCAGACTTAATGACTATGAGATGTTTTTTTTTGTAGCCTCTGCCTGCCCCTCCACTTGAACTTGAACTAACTTATCAATGGACATCAAAACACTTGGAATCTGATGAAGAATATTCAGATGAAGATCAGATGTAATGTAAACAAATATATTGGGGAAATAAATGATTATATAAAGTTTTATTTTAATGTCGATCGTTTCACTGTTTATTGGGTCAAATTATTTAAACAATGAGTGAATTACTTATGATAATGGCGTGCTGGTGAATGACAGTGCGACAGTCCACCCACCCATCCACACACACATCCATCTGTACGCACACACCCATGCATGCGCACACCCGCACACATACATGTACACATCCATGCACACACATACATCCACACACACATACATCCATCCACACATACCTATACACTTACATCCACACATACACGTTTGACAGGTATACACAGACACACACACAAACTACAGATACTCAAACAATGCAACACTTTTAGGGTTATTTTAGGTTAAAGGTAATAGTCCTCATTTATAGGCTCATTGTAGGTTGAAATTAATATTCATTGAGTAAACATCAAAGCATTCGATTCTTGGTCAGGATGTGACATTTACATCAGAAATAAGACAGGTCTCCTACAGGACTTCCCCAGCCTGGAACTGCCCCTGTCCCACTATGGCCGTGACCCCCGCTCTGCACACTGACAGTCAGAGGGGTTCAGTAAAGGGAGGAACCCACAAGAACTGCCCTCCCCCATTAATTAGGCTGGTTCAGGAGCAGGTCCTCTGCGACAGTGTAATTAAAAAAACACTCACAATTATATTCATCATATTATTTTTATATCATATTATTTTTATATCATATAATTATATTTAATTATATATGATTACAGTCACATATATATATATAATTAATTAATGTGCAACTTTTGGCACTGACGAGTTATGAAATCCTTCTCAATTATATTTCACGTAAATCTGTGGAAAATTTCATGTAGTTCCGTGATGTGGGTCACGAAAATCGATTTCTAGACACATTTTTATTGCTCGACCCACAGCCTAAATGTACAAAGAATATACATTGTTGCAGTACCTGTACAGAGAAAATATTTGGTTTGTTCTAACAAAAGCATCAGACCTAAATTGGTAATTTTGTTGTACAGGCTTTAATAAATCTTCAATTATTTTTACTTCATTTCAGAATTTAATCATATGGAAATTTCTAAACTCTGCAACATTACATCCTCATATTCCTTCTTCCCCATTTTCTATAATCAGCTTAAAATATTTCTAACAGTACAACATACACTTAAGAGTTCTCACAATATTACAATGAGACATGGAAATATTATATTGATTCACAAGTTCCAAAAGCAAAATACTGATTTGCTGGAAATTATAAGATAGAAAATGCTAAAATATTGGGGAGGAAATGTTATCACGCTGAAGCAAACTGTTTTCTCTCTGCACACTTTCCACCCGAACTAAACATCTCCAGTACTCCTAAACATCTCCAGCACTGCCTTAGATTAAAGTAGTTGTCAACTATGGAAACATACTTCATCCTTCCACTAGATAAGCGGGATGGATTTTTCTAAGCTTATCATTAAAAGATAAGAAATAAATACTTGTCACTGTAATTAATTTAATTTTGAAACACCGTACATTTATTTTATGTTATGAATTGCTAAATGTTTATTGTGCTGTGCTTCACATAAAAAGAACAGCTTTAACTATTTACCAGGTGACTAAAATATTGCTGAGAGATACGTTTTAAGCAGCATTCTAAAGGGTAAAAGAGGGCACTGCTTTAAGATACATATGCAGGTAACTTACATATCCTACATCAGGTCTGTAACAGGTGTATGCTCCTAGAATGCTGTGCAGTATATCATAATAAGGACCTCCCTGTGGAAATAGTAGATAACAGTTTTGTCCAGTGTAATACAGAAGCACTACAAATCTAATTCTACATTACTTTTTAACATGACTACCATGAAGGCAAAAGCAGTACACTATTACAGTGAAGCTGCTACATGTAGAAATGTAGACCGTTTATAAAAAAAAATGTTGCATAGCATCAGTGCACTGATGTTGCACTGTGAGAAGAGATCATCGTACTTTTTAATGAACTTGTAAAGAGCTGAACAATAGTGCACAAAACGTTGATGTTTCTCAATTTAATGCAGTAGAAGTGTACAGATATTGACTGTACATTTCAAGCTGTATAATAACCTACTTTTAACGCCAAGATTTATATAATTTTGTAATGATGAAAAAATGGCTTACAATCACATTCATTAACCTTAAAATAGATATATATTTATTAGAGAATTGCATTAATGTAGTATTGTGGACATTTGTTTAGCTTACATATGGTTATTGTTACGTGTACTGAGGTGCAGTGAAAAGCTTTTGTTCCGTGCAAACAAGTTAGTGGAAAGACAATCCATGATTACAATCGAGCCATTCACAGTGTACAGATACATAAAGGAATAATATTTACTGCAAGATGAACCAAGTAAAGTCCAATCAAAGATAATCAGAGGGTCACCTATGTGTAGCAATGTTACAAAATTTTGAGATTTAAAAAACCAAGTCTGTAATTTATCCCATCAGATAAAGCATAAAAAGAAGTTTAATTTGACACCTAATTCACTTTCATATCTCAAGTATTTAAAACGTTATGGCCATTTTCATACTCGGAAATTAGCATCTTGTTCCCTATTGATTTTCTATGGCCATAACAAAAAAGCTGTGATCGTGTGCAGTCAAAAGCCCATAACCTTCTTAAAAATTAAGAGAACTGAATGAAATTTTCAGTTATCGTAGATTGAACCATTCTGAAACAAATATAAAATAATCTTACTTGGATGACCTGAAATTAAAGCATATAATTAGTTAGTTACCCAAGTGTAGCTAATTTCAAACTTCAATTACTAGATCTAAACATCTATCCATTTCTTAATAAATAATTAACATTTTTAAATAGCCTAAGTGTCCAAATAATATTCATAAATAATTCACAATAAAACATGATTTTTAAATCTCATTTACATTAATTTATAGGCCAAATGGAAGGAATTTAGTGTTCACTTGCTGTAAATTAAAGTCAATTTAAATCAGCTTTCTAGTGGGATACTGTGAACGCGCTGGTTTAGAACGTTCACATTGCGCTAGATTTGTGCCCTCAAATGCCCAGAAAAATACTGCGGGATATAATGGGGCCCAAAATGAGCTACTCGCAATATTGAACTTTGTATAAAGGGATCTTAAGAAGCCTTTTTTAATGTAAAAATAAACAGCCTACCTTCTGTTGTCTGCTCTAGGCGACCCTGACGGCTGCCGGTGGTCGCGGGTTTAGAGATTGATTTTTAAACTACTATAACTATTATACAAGGCCTTTAAAACTAATAATAGCTTTTGCGACGGGATCTTCCAGCGATTTTTCATTATTAACTAGGCTGAACATCTTCGATAGGAACAGCCTAGGGAAAATTGTGTTTTAAACCCCCCCCCCCCCCCCCTCTAAACGGCGCCAAAATCGCGCACACCCACAGCGACAGATTTTCAGTGACACTTGAGGTAGGCTTTGCAACATACCTACTATGAGGTAGACAGTAGTCCAGCACTGCTCCCTGGTTGTGGTAGGATGGTTCAGATGCCTGATAACAGTTGGGAAGAAACTGTCTGGAGGTGTGTGTTCTCACACTTCTAACCCTTTGCCCAATGGGAGAAAGGGAGAAGGGGGAGTCTGATTCATCCCTTATTATGCTGCATTTGTGTCTTCATCTCAAAAAACTAAATTTGGAAATGACTAAGTTTTGAGATGTGCACTCATTAAAAAACATGCTCAACTAGTTAACATCCTGATCCATTTTCAGTACGTTAATAGTTTAGTCATGGTAATGATTAGCTACAAAGATTTCCAGAGCCAGTAGTTATACACAATTGAATATATGTATATTTATAAAATCATCCCAATAGATTTTTAGCTTCTAGTGCAGGAAATAATTTCTCAGTTCCATGCTTACCTGCTGAAAAATGCAAAAGTTAGGAAATGTACGAGAAATGTCCAATTTTATGAGCTCTAGACTGGCTTCCCTGTCTGCTGCAGATAATCCTTGATCTGGAAAGTATAAGATATACATTCCTTAATAGATTATAGTAAATAGTTACAGGCACGGGGACAGCAGATGCTTAAACCCTGTGGAGAACACAAAGTGCTGGAGCAAATCAGGGTGCATCTCTGGAGAACATGGATCAGGGACGTTTTGGATCAAGGATCCTTCTTCAGACCCCAATAAATGATTAGGAAGGAACAGCAGATGCTGGTTTAAGCCAAAGATAGACACAGAATGCTGGAGTAACTTTGATTGAGTGATGATTCAGGTCGAAACCCTTCTTCAGATGCTGCCTGTCCCGCAGAATTATTCCAGCATTTTGTGTCTATACCAATAAATGGTTACTTTGTTTATTTGGGGTTGCTGGAAACGAGAACCTTAAGTAAGCAAATATCGAATTCTTAGCAATACCTGGAAGAATGCAATTTTCTTCATGCCATTCGACGACTTCATACCACATTTCTCAAAAATATATAAAACACAGCTTGGCAATAACCAATTTGATTTTTGTTAACCTTGAGGGTTGTATTAGTTTGTTTTTGTTAAGTGAAGGAAGCACAGGGTAAGGTTTATAATCAATCAATGATTGTGCTCGGACATCAAATCCAAGCAAATCTGCAGGCCATAAATCCGATATGATATGGTTAAATGCAAAAGAAAACTCATGTTAGTTCTACTCAAACCTCTCTATTAGTACCAAGCTAACATTTCAAAATAAGTACCTTCATTGTCTATGTCCGAGTGTGCTGTACTGAGAGATCTGCATTTGTCTTTAGCTCGCGACAAGCAAATTTCATATAGTTCTGAAAGACAACATTTAAAAAGTAAATTTCTAATACATCAAAATAATAAGTAACAAAAATAAAATTCAAAGTGCATCAGTTTCTAGTGCAACAATTTTAGTCAAGTAAAATTAAGCATGTCACTTTCAAGTATCTTACGAAGATTTAATGCATTTCGTTGTCTCTGTACTGTACACTATACTAGACTAAGTGGGACCTGTTGGGTCCCAGCATCACACACAGGAAGGCTGGTCATCCAACGCAATATTCCACCTCTCCACCAATTCCAATATTGGTGGCCAGTGGAGAGGTGGGAGGGGGCGCACTTATACTGGACTAAGTAGTATCGGTGTTGTGGGCTGATCCACCAACGCAATATTCCACCTCTCCACCAATTCTAATATTGGGGGGGGGGGGGGGGGGGGGGGGCTTTGTGGAGCGCTAGTATGGGTGTTGTGGGCTGAAGGGACTGGTTTCCAGAGGGCTAGTATGCTAATTGTGCGCCAAATGGATTCTTGGGCCGGCGTCTCAGTCAATCAAGCCTGTTGTGCTGGCAACTCACTCACTCACTCACGGCTGGTGGGCTGGTAGTTGACTCATGGCTAATCCTTGAAATTCTATTTCAAACAGGGTATAAGGCCACCAAATTCAAGTGCAATTTCTTACCACTTCTAGCAGGGTGCAAGGCCACCAAATTCAAGTGCAGTTTCATACCATTTGAAGTAGGGTGCAAAGCTACTAAAGACAGCGAGTTGTGACCTCTCCCTCCTCCATCTTGCAGAGACTGAGCCACACCCACATTTCCGGATTTTATAACCCCCCCCCCCCCCACCGGAAAAGGTGTGGCTTTCATGGAGTGATTGACAGGAGAGAGATTCTCAACATTTTTTAAAAAACTAATAACACTTTTATTTTTCATTGATGGGAAGAATTCTCTGCACCTGCTCAGCGGAGGGGGACTGAGTAAGATGGCCAAAAATCACAGCCGTATGTGGTAGCGTTTTATCTAAAATCAAAACAGGAAGTAAGTGCATTTATAGTAGTGCCTTTTAACTTCAAGCCAAAGCACCCAAGCCCCCATTTGCAGTAAGTAATGCCTTTCAACTTCAAGCCATTGCATCCAAGCCACCATTTGCAGTAAGTAGTGGCTTTCAACTTCAAGCCACACCCAAGCCATCATTTGCAGGTACTGCCTTTCAACTTCAAAGCTCCCAAGCCGCCATTTGCAGTAAGTAGTGTATTTCAACTTTATGCCACCATTTGCAGTAAGTAGTGCTTTCAACTTTCTGCTACCATTAGCAGTAAATAGTGCCTTTCAACTTCAAGCCAATTTACCCAAGCCACCATTTGCAGTAAGTAGTGCCTGTCAACCTCATGCCACAATTTGCAGTAATAGTGTCTTTTCTACTTCAAGCCAAAGCTCCCAAGCCACCATTTGCAGTAAGTAGTGCCTTTCAACTTCAAACCAAAGCTCCCAAGCCACCACTTGCAGTAAGTAATGCCTTTCAACTTCAAGCCACAATTTGCAGTAAGTAGTGCCTTTCAACTTCAAGCCAATGCACCCACGCCCCCATTTGCAGTAAGTAATGCATTTTAACTTCAAGCCATTGCACCCAAGCCACCATCTGCAGTAAGTAGTGCCTTTCAACTTCAAGCCACATCCAAGCCACCATTTGCAGTAATAGTGCCTTTCAACCAAGCCAAAGCTCCCAAGCCTCCATTTGCAGTAAGTAGTGCCTTTCAATTTCAAGACACACCCAATCGGGGCGGGGGGCTTTCTGGAACGCTAGTATGAACCATTTTAGAACCAATAGACATTTTTTTTTGCAAGATTTAGAACCAATTGACATATTTGCAAGCTTTAGAACCAATTACACTTTTTTTTTGCAATCTTTAGAACCAATAGACATTTTATGCAAGCTTTAGAACCAATAGACACTTTTTTGCAAGCTTTAGAACCAATAGACATTTTTTTTGCAAGCTTTAGAACCAATAGACACATTCTCCAAGCATTTTAGAACCACTAAAGGCACTTACATTTGAGTAGACATGTGTTCAGTGTTATTCACAGCTCAGAGAAACGTGACCCTCTGCCTTCCTCCATCTTGACGAGTGAGTGAGGCACACCACTTCCTGGTTTTATAGTCCCTCCCCCCTGCCGCCAGCAGGGGCAGCAGGGAGAATGGGAAATTTTGTAAAAACATTAATATCTGTCATTTTTCATCGACGTGAAAAATCATCAGCACACATACGGCGGAGGGGGGCTCTGAGCAAGATGGCCAAAAATGACGGCCGTAGGTGGCGGCGTTCTCTCGGAAATTGCAGCACAGATGGCCAAAACCGGTCAAGAACAGACTTTTAGTAATATATAGAAGATAGATTACATTGATCCAATTTTGTTCCTGCATAGGTTCTTATCTCACAAGTTCACCACCATTAGGAATAGATGTTTGTAGAACAGAAAGTTAACATATAAATTGACAGCACCAGAGATACTTTTTGAGGGGAAACCAGGTGGTTAATAAAAGGTTATAAAAAAACAGTACGTCAAACTTTCAGCCAATATTACTTTCAAACAATATTAGTCAAGTCAGTATAGCCTAGATCTTAGCTTGAAAGTGTGATGGACAATGCAATTTGTACAATGCAATTTCAAAAGCAAGAGAGAAATTTGATACATTTTGCAATAAAAGGCAGACAAATATCACAGTTAGATTAAAAAGATATCACAAGGAAAGCTAATGCATTGTAGCATCGGAAAATTTCTCAACAATCCATCACAATTTTTAATCCAAACAAGGAGATAAACATAACCTAGCAAACAATACAGCCATTAAATAAGCACAGAAAGATGACAGAAATTTTGCAGCAATTACGGTAACCATGATATGGTATTTATAGTAAAGACACCCGTACAAGACGTTTGGGATGGGAAAGAAATTAGGTTAGTAAACTCCTGGATTTGACTGCACTTACCTAAAATATTCGGTACAAAATTCACCTCCTTACACTTATTTCCATTTTTTTTTAAACGTACCGTTTACAGTTACAGAGAAAGGTTGAACAAGTTAGGGCTTTATTCTTTGGAGCGCAGAAGGTTAAGGGGGGACTTGATAGAGGTTTTTAAAATGATGAGAGGGATAGACAGAGTTGACGTGGAAAAGATTTTCCCACTGAGAGTAGGGAAGATTCAAACAAGGGGACATGACATGAGAATTAAGGGACTGAAGTTTAGGGGTAACATGAGGGGGAACTTCTTTACTCAGAGAAAGCTCTATCAAGTCCCCCCTTAACCTTCTGCGCTCCAAAGAATAAAGCCCTAACTTGTTCAACCTTTCTCTGTAGCTGTGTGGAATGAGCTTCCAGTGAAGGTGGTGGAGGCAGGTTCGTTTTTATCATTTAAAAATAAATTGGATAGTTATATGGATGGGAAGGGAATGGAGGGTTATGGTCTGAGCGTAGGTATATGGGACTAGGGGAGATTATGTGTTCGGCACGGACTAGAAGGGTCGAGATGGCCTGTTTCCGTGCTGTAATTGTTATATGGTTATATGGTACCAGTTGCCAATTTGAAGCATAGCAAATACATTTCCAACTTCTACAATACTTCTAATTTGTAAAATCATTGAAGCTGGTTAGTTATAGGGACTTACCATGAGTTATGTTTAAATCATTTCCTATTGCCAAGCTCCACACCTTCCCTCTTACACTTGGAGGAATTCCTTGCCACCAGAGATCGCGAACTTTACGAGAATTGCACCTTCACAGTTATAGACAATAAAAGTATGTAACTATAAAAACACATACCAGATGCATTAATTTAAAAAGCTCACTAGGATAAAATTAATATATTTTAATAAAAATCAACGCATTTTGCCAAATGCTAATGCTTCCGCAATCCAAATAATTTGTATTGTTACAGGGAAATCCAGAATGGCAGATCGAAGAACGCCATATGCTAAATTTTAAATAAATACTGAAAATGCTGGTAAAATTGAAGTCAAACAGCATCCATGCAATGAGAGAACAAAAAAACAAAAACAATATTTGAAGTAGATGACCCTTAATCAAAACTGGAAAAGTGAGTAAACATGTGTTTTAAAATACAAAAAGGTGTGGGAAGAATGGTGAGAGTGCAAATTCAAACTATCAACCTTTACTTTAAATTCCAATAGTGGGAAGCACACTTGTTAGCTCACTTTTCTGATTTTGACATAGGATCATTGACCTAAAAAGTCAAGTGTCTGTCACCGTGATTGCTGTCAAATTTAGTATACTATACTCATGAAGAAATTTGTACTTTACATGTTCTTTGCCTTTCACATTGGGCTGCACTTTCAATTCTTTCTACAAAGTAACAAACCCCTCAATGCCTATGCTTAGAAATCAGTCTCCTCAAACTCGTTCCGGGATTCGGCCTGGGCAGCCATTGATGAAAACTCCACAGGTTCACCACCAACTCAGTGAAGACATTTCTCATCTCAGCATTAAATCTCTTGCCCTGTAAACCTTTGATCAGTGACCCCTTGTCCCAGACACCCAGAGCCTCAAATTTGTTGAGGATCACATACGGCTCATTTTACCGTCTTACACTGAACCAAACACCACTAATTTCCCATTCTCACACATGCAGAATGGTCAAATGGTCAAATGCAGCCATAAAGGCGTCTGTCGACAGCTTAATTCATTCAGACAGCGGGCAAAACTCATGATAAAGAAATGAACATCCAGCGGCTTGTGCATTGCTGATATCATCATTATCGCATGATAGTAAATACTTTGCAGAAAATCCCACAGCCAATATGTATTACATCAATCCAATACAATGAGCTTAGAAAATAAAAACAAAATAGTGCATTTATATAAGGTAGTATTGTTTTGTTTCTCTCACTCACATAGTCTCCCAGTTGGGTAGTACTTCATTGTTCCAAGTCATCACAGCATTACCAATGCTTTCCTCCAGTTTACACCTGTCTTCCAATAGCTTCCTTCGTCTCTGGGCATCTTTTTGTTCTGCAATGAAACACACCCACCCAAGTTGAATGTGAACTTGTGTGATTTTAAGATGTGTCTTTCTTAATGCTCAGATGAAGTAATGCTCCATATTTGTATCTCCCTGCATTTTGCCCTTCCCCTCCAATTCAAACCTCACCACCAATAACGTTTGATCCTGACCTCAGGAGCTGTCGGTGTGGAGATTGCACCACACCAGTCTGCGTGACTGCATAAGATTCCTCTGGATGCTTTGGTTTCACCCACATCCCAAAGACGTGCGAGCATGTAGGTTAATTGGCTTCTGCAACATGCCCAGTGTGATGGGGGTGATGAGAAAGTGGGATAACATAGATCCAGCGTCAACGGGTGATCCATGATCGGCATGGACTTGGTGGGTCGAGGGGCTCGTTTCCAGGTTGTATCTCCAAACTAAACAAGACCCACAAAACTATATTTTTATTTCATAAATATTGTCTACCATATACAATGCCATACGTTAAAATTCCAAATAATAAAGTGGTAACCTCGTCTTTTCACTTGAGCCACCATCTCCGCATACTGCTGCCTATGTTTCTGAGCTTCTTCAGCTGGTTTTGCTGGGAGATTTCTGAAAAGAAATTGAAGGATTAGTTACTCAAGCCTGTCAATTTTCTCATTTTGGGCCACTCAAAACTACTAAATAGTTCAACACAATGAATCTTTCTCGATCCAAAAAACCTGTAAAATGGTACAACCAATTCAGCAAATGATGGTCATTTGAACAATCTGCAGCACACAAAATTGCTCTTTAAATGCAATACTCCTGTAACATTCTCAAGACGAATTTTATAGGTTATGCAGGAGTGAATGTGGTGACAGTGATCATGAAAGTTGTTACACAACTAAAATGAAATTAAAAATTAGCAGCTTAGGAAATTCAATGACTTGTAAGCGATGCAGTCAAACAATTAATGAAATAATTTGATGAGGCGAAGGGATAATACCTAAAGGACAGAGATCACCAAATACAGCTGTACTAAAGAAGAGAAAAAGATTTGCCTTTATCAACCACTTTATCAAGTACTGGAGCAACTCAGCGGGTCAGGCAGCATCCCTGAACAACATGGATAGGTGACGTTTTGGGACCGGATTCTTCTCCAGACAGATAAGTAACCCTCTGAGTTACTCCAGCACTGCGAGTCTTTCTTCGTAAAAATCGGAAATAAATACACAAAATACTGGATACACTCAGCTCAGGCTAGATTAAAGTGAGAGAAAATGTCCTGTTATTCTCAGCATTTCAGTTTTCTTTATGCTGTTGATGAATTTGTGCAGTACTGTGGTAAATATGACAATGCCATAATACAACATACTTTCACAAACAGAGAAGTGATGGTTACCTACATTTCTTATGCTGTTGAAGGAAATATTGGTTAGGGAACCAGGGCAACTTTCTTATTCTTTTAAAATATCTCAGAATATTTGACATCCACTTGGGACAGTTGAAAGGACCATAATCTCACATCGCATCTGAAACGTGGCAATCTAGGGCCTGTCCCATTATGCGACTTTTTTGGCGACTTGCGGCACCTGTCATAGTCGCAGCAGGTCGCTCAAAATTTTCAAAATGTTGAAAATCCTGCGGCGACCAGAAAAAGGTACGACTCTTTGGGCAACTGCTCACGACCAAACAGGCGTCACCCTGCAACATGTCGCCAAAAAAATGGCGAAGTGGGACAGGCCCTTAACATCCCTTTGTCCTGTACGAATAGAATCTGCCAAGACTTTTAAATTGTGATGATCTCCTGCATGATACTCAAACAAGCAACCTTCTGAAGCCAGTGAGCCAGAGTTGAAGTGTGTTAAATGAAGCATGCAATGCTCATTTCCTCACACAAGAGTAAAATATTGCAGATGGTGGAAATCGGAAATAAATACACAAAATGCTGGATACACTCAGCTCAGGCTATATTAAAGTGAGAGAAAATTGGTTCATATTTCAGGTTGATGATTTAAAATAAAAAAATCAGAACCAGGCCAGCAATTCCCATCTTGCATAGTGGACTGCTGCTCTTATCTTCAGACTTCCCAATTAATCTGGAGTCTTTTCCCCAACCTACATCTTTTCACCCACTCTACATCTTACCAGAATTTCTGGCATGACACTGACTACCTCGCCCAATATATCGATTACATCTGTTCTAATTTATCTTGTAAACCTTCATCCTATTCACATTGGGCCATTGTTATTAAACCTGTAGACAAAGGTAGCATTATTGGTGAACCAACCTGCATTTTGTTAAAGGTAATTGGCAGCTCTGCACAATCTCCTCATAGCTCCACAGGAACCAAATGCCACACCACTGCTCTCTGGTCACTCGCCACATCGATCTTTTCCCTCAATCCTCTGCTTCCCAGCTGCATGGACCCCACTTCCACCCACTCACCAGGACCCAGAAGCTGGATTTCCCAGGGAGATATGACCTATACTAGTCCCACACAATTCATTTTACACTTAACATAACTATTGCAACGAGACCTGGGTGTCATGGTACACCAGTTATTGAAAGTAGGCATCAGGTGCAGCAGGCAGTGAAGAAGCTAAAGGATTTGAGTGTAAGAGCAGGGAGGTTCTATTGCAGTTGTACAGGATCTTGGTGAGACCACACCTGGAGTATGCGTACAGTTTTGGTCTCCTAATCTAAGGAAATACATTCTTGCCATAGAGGGAGTGCAGAGAAGGTTCACCAGATTGATTCCTGGCATGTCAGGACTTTCATATAAAGAAAGACTGGATAGACTCAGCTTGTACTTGCTAGAATTTAGGAGATTAAGGGGGGATCTTATAGAAAGGTACAAAATTCTTCAGGGGTTGGACAGGCTAGATGCAGGAAGATTGTTCCCAATGTTGGGGAAGTCCAGAACAAGGGGGTCACAGTTTAAGGATAAGGGGGAAGTCTTTTAGGACCGAGATGAGAAAATCATTTTTCACACAGAGAGTGGCGAATCTGTGGAATTCTCTGCCACAGAAGGTAGTTGAGGCCAGTTCATTGGCTATATTTAAGAGGGAGTTAGATGTGGCCCCTGTGGCTAAAGGGATCAGGGGGTATGGAGAGAAGGCAGGTACTAAGTTGGATGATCAGCCATGATCATATTGAATGGCGGTGCAGGCTCGAAGGGCCGAATGGCCTACTCCTGCAACTATTTTCAATGTTTCTATGTTTCTATCATTGTTTTTCCTTATCCAATGTCTTTCCACCTCCATCCAAACAATTAAACTACTGCCTGCTGCTACTTTAGGGCCTGAGCCACAACCATCAGTAACAAAAAAAAAATCAAATTAATGTGTTAGTTTTTCCTCTCTCCAGAATCTTCAATTCACCCGATGAATATTTCCAGCATGTTTCTTGATTTTGTTTTATTCCAGCTTACATGCTCTGATATTAACCATTAGCAATCCCTCCCTGAACCTTTGACCAGCCCATTTAATTGCTCTCGAGATTCCCCAAATAATTTTATGGCAATAATTACTATTAAATTCTTGACATGAATATATATTCATGAATATAGACACAAGATCCATGTTCATAATGAAAAATAATGACACCTTTGGATGTTGGCTGAACAAGGCAACAATCTAGGACTTTATTTTACATCTCTCAAAATCAACCGAACAATCAAACTTCTGCAATTGTGAATCCTCAAAATGGTAACCTGTAAATTATGTTCAATTTATAAAGTAACCATTTCCCCATCCTCTTCTCCTCTTCCCCATCCTTGAAATCTTCAAAATGTTTCTATCCAGCAACCACAATGCCTGATACACTTTCGATCACCTGCATATCTTCCATGTCCTTCCCAAATTTAGACAGAAGCCATTGTAGAATTAGTCTGAACCCATTCCAGTAGATTCAGGCAATCGTTTAAAGCCATTCACAAATATTTCCTCTTTGATATTTGATGCTGCTCAAGTAATTTAGCAAAAGCTTAGGAATATACCATGGTTTTAACAACCAGAAAAAAATATTTTCCAACTTAAGGACCGTTTTGAAAGAGAAACGTTAATACCTTTTTCACTGGACTGCACATTTCTATGCATCTTTCATAGAGAAAATTCAATAACGTATGACCCAAGTAATTATAAATAATCCAACATAAGTGGGTTACATAACTTGTGTAAATAAGGCTGGATGCAAGAAACAAAGGGTTATAAAGTTACATCAATATAACTTTAGTGCTGCTCACACAATTCTCCTCACACCATCCCACTTCTTTCCAAATGCATTCTTCACACAGTTGTGGGATCTCAACTGCCATTCAAAAGTTAGCTAATGTCGCACACACCAGACATCAAATTTATTGTTTTATCGATCATAATTGCATATAATATTTACTCTACGAGCTTCATGGGAACAAGGAATTTCAATGCACCCTGGTGTATATGATAATAAACTCGTCTGAACCTGAATTTGAACTGCTCTTATTCTGCATGGATCAGTGCCATCTAAGCCACAATTTACCCATCAGGTTACTTAGAATAAAGTGATGGGGAACAGGCCTGCATAATTATCACATGCATTTTCCTTACATCTATTGTTAACATTTTTGAGCCCCAATGACATAGACTTCCACTGGAAACTAACAAAATTGAATGAATGAATTGAAAGACACAGCATGGTAACAGACCTTCCTGCCCACTGAGTCTACGCTGGCCATCGATCATCCGTTCTCAAAAGTTCTATGTTATCTTGCTTTACAGTATTTTTGATGTATTACAGAATCAGAGAACAGCTATAGCACAGGGGATAGCTATTTAGCCCACTGTGTCCAAGTCAGTTCTCTTTGAGAGCAACTCAGGACTTCCATCCAACCAGCTATTTGCTCGCAAAGAGAGGCAAATCTATAACCTTGTAAGTTTTTCTTCACAAATTATTTATCCAATCCTTTAAGGCCACAATGGAACTTACTCCCACTACATCTGCAGATAGCACGTTCCAGATTCCAAGCGCACACAACATAGATACAATAGGTGCAGGAGGAGGCCATTTGGCCCTTAGAGCCAGCACCACCATTCAATGTGATCATGGCAGATCATCCACAATCAGTACCCCGTTCCTGCCTTCTCCCCATATCCCTTGATTCCACTAGCCCTAAGAGCTCTATCTAACTCTCTTTTGAATGCATCCAGTGAATCAGCTTCCACTGCCTTCTGAGGAAGATAATTCCACAAATTCATAACTGTGTGAAAAAGTTTTTTCTCAGCTCAGTTCTAAATGGCCTGCCCCTTATTCTTCAACTGTGGCCCCTGGTTCTGGACTCCAACATCGGGAACATGTTTCCTGCATGTTCAATCCCTTAATAATTTTATGTTTCTATAAGATCCTTTCTCATCCTTCTAAATTCCAGTGAATAACAATGTGAAAAAAAATCCTCACATCATTCTTTATGTAGTTTATGCCCATCTTTTATTTATTTTACATCCATGACCTCAAGATCTTGACCCCCCTCCACAAACCACCTTCCCACTATTCATCATTTCCATTGGTTCCATCAAATCTCCCCTCAGCCTTTTTCACACTAGAATCATGGCTTTACTAATCTATCCTTGTAAGTGTAGTCTCTTATGAATATACTCAGGACATGGGACCATTACAGGTAAACCTATTTTGACCACCCCAACATCCACATACTGGCTTTATATAACCCAAGTTATTGTACTGTTAATGTATTGCAAGTTATTGTTTTGTAGATTTGTCCATTCAGTCAATAATCACTGTAGAATATAACAAATTAGAGGTGCACTCGTGTAGTTTTAGATTCAGACGCATCCATTTCCTATGGCAGCATGAAAATGTAACTTAATCTCAAGGAACAGCTTTCATCTCACGCCCAAGAAAATAAAAGCAGATCACTCATGTTTTCCAACTACATTAAAGACAGATTGGTTTTATGCAAATATAAGCTTATACAAAATGTAATTTAGCACAAATCAGAAGATATGAATATTATTTAATTCTAATTATACTTGGCATTAATGCAGAGATGG
Organism: Leucoraja erinaceus; assembly: GCF_028641065.1. Classification (NCBI taxonomy): domain Eukaryota; kingdom Metazoa; phylum Chordata; class Chondrichthyes; order Rajiformes; family Rajidae; genus Leucoraja; species Leucoraja erinaceus. The sequence goes on along the minus strand of NC_073377.1, from coordinate 125,601,816 downwards.
GAGTTTGCAGGAAAACTAAATACTTTATGATGTACAAACTTGCTGATGACAGAAAAGGTTATGGGGCTAAGAAATTAGTTGTTATGCACTTACGCTGGCCTGTCCTCAAGAATAAGGGCTGTTGTGGAGAGAGGTTCGAAGTCTAGATTTTTCCTTACACATTGATTCGGAGAGGGGGACTTCTGAGCTCTCCCAGATCCTTCTTCATATTCCTGTAAGAATAGATAATTTACTTGCATTTCCAAAGCTACTGCTAAATAATTTGAAAGACAATGAAACACACACGTTCAATTTTTGGCTTCTGCATCCTTATTACTGTCCGGGACTCTTACCGTTGGAAGCTCCTCCCCAAACTTACACATACCATTGGTTCCTATTAGACAAGGTACATTGAGCACACGAGAGCAATTGAAAGGGCAAAGTCAAACTCAAGATTTTACAATATTGGACTTTTGCTCAACCCTGGACTTTGTTCATTCCACACAATTGGCTGAGTTGCAAAGCATTTGAATGAGCACTTTAATCAGTAGAAACAGGAACCACAGATACTGCTTTATAAAAAGAGACACCATGCAACTCAGCTGGTCAGGCAGCATCCCTAGAGAACATGCATGGGTGATGGCTCAACCCTTCTTCAGGCCGATCGTTGGGAGGGGGGGGGGGGGGGGGGGGGGGAGGGGGGGGGAGGAGGAGAAGAAAGGGGAAGAAAGGGCAGGGGACAAAGCATGAAAGTTCATAGGCGAGAGGGGGGGGTTCAATAGGCAGTTGGTTGGACAGTCTAAGATAAAAGTCATGAGACAAAGGTTTGAAGATTTCCAAATTGTGAAGCAAGAGGAAGGAAGGAAGTGGAGGGAAATAGGTGTGGGAGTCCCGGTGGGGGGGGGGGGGGGGGGGGGGGGGGGGTAATGGTGTTAGAGGTTGCCTAAAATTGTAGAATTCAATGTTCATACCGTTGGGTCAAGCTACTTCATATCTTCAATCAGCAAGTTATAGCCAGCTACTGACCAAGTGCTGGTAAATGGGATTAGTTCATCGGTGCTTAATGGACACCATAGACATGCTGGGGCGAAGGGCCTTTTCTATGCTGGAAAACTGATCAGTAATTTACACCCTTTGACATACCGGTCTTTCTGCAAAGTTACTGCATCAAATGTAGTTTGTTGTACAAGTTAGCATTCGGTGATACCAAATCCGAACAAGAAGTTTCTTCCTCTTATTCTTAATCCATAATCACTTTATCTATTTGTTCTAAATCTAAAATGAATTTAACTTTATTTTCTATCTTCATTCACTATAAATGTATGTTTCTACCCAACAGAGCTCCAAATAACTTATTGAAAGTCATATAGCGTGGAAACGGGTGTGGATAAATACACAGGAATTTGGCAGCCCATGAGTAACGCGCAAGACTTCAGCAGGCACTGGAATTAACAATTAAGAAAAACAAACACTATGCTCAATGGCTCCATAGAAACATAGAAAATAGGTGCAGGAGTAGGCCATTCGGCCCTTCGAGCCTGCTCCGCCATTCAATATGATCATGGCTGATCATCCAGCTCAGTATCCCATCCCTGCCTTCTCTCCATACCCACTGATCCCTTTAGCCACAAGGGCCACATCTAACTCCCTCTTAAATATAGCCAATGAACTGGCCTCAACTACCTTCTATGGCAGAGAATTCCACAGATTCACCACTCTCTGTGTAAAAAATGATTTTCTCATCTCGGTCCTAAAAGACTTCCCTCTTATCCTTAAACTGTGACCCCTAGTTCTGGACTTCCCCAACATCGGGAATAATCTTCCTGCATCTAGCCTGTCCAACCCCTGAAAAATTTTGTAAGTTTCTATAAGATCCCCCCTCAATCTTCTAAATTCTAGCGTGTACAAGCCAAGTCTATCCAGTCTTTCTTCATATGAAAGTCCTGCCATCCCAGGAATCAGTCTGGTGAACCTTCTCTGTACTCCCTCTAAGGCAAGAATGTCTTTCCTCAGATTAGGAGACCAAAACTGTACACAATACTCCAGGTGTGGTCCAACTGCAGTAGAACCTCCCTGCTCTTATACTCAAATCATTTTGCTATGAATGCTAACATACCATTTGCTTTCTTCACTGCCTGCTGTACCTGCATGCCTACTTTCAATGACTGGTGTACCATGACACCCAGGTCTCGTTGCATCTCCCCTTTTTCTAATCGGCCACCATTCAGATAATAGTCTACTTTCCTGTTTTTGCCACCAAAGTGGATAACCTCACATTTATCCACATTATACTGCATCTGCCATGCATTTGCCCACTCACCCAGCCTATCCAAGTCACCTTGCAGCCTCCTAGCATCCTCCTCACAGCTAACACTGCCCCCAGCTTTGTGTCATCCGCAAACTTGGAGATGTTGCATTCAATTCCCTCATCCAGATCATTAATATATATTGTAAATAGCTGGGGTCCCAGCACTGAACCTTGCGGTATCCCACTAGTCACTGCCTGCCAATCTGAAAAGGACCCGTTTATACCTACTCTTTGCTTCCTGTCTGCCAGCCAGTTCTCTATCCGCATCAATACTGAACCCCCAATACCGTGTGCTTTAAGTTTGCATACTAATCTCTTATGTGGGACCTTGTCGAAAGCCTTCTGAAAGTCCAGATATAACACATCCGCTGGTTCTCCCTTATCCGCTCTACTAGTTACAACCTCGAAAAATTCTATAAGATTCGTCAGACATGATTTACCATTCATAAATCCATGCTGACTTTGTCCAATGAATTCACCACTTTCCAAATGTGCTGCTATCCCATCTTTAATAACTGACTCCAGAATTTTCCCCACCACCGATGTTAGACTAACTGGTCTGTAATTCCCTGTTTTCTCTCTCCCTCCCTTTTTAAAAAGTGGGGTTACATTAGCTACCCTCCAGTCCTCAGGAACTACTCCAGAATCTAAAGAGTTTTGAAAAATGATCACTAATGCATCCACTATTTCTGCGGCTACTTCCTTAAGTACTCTGGGATGCAACTTATCTGGCCCTGGGGATTTATCGGCCTTTAATCCATTCATTTACCTAACACCACTTCCCGGCTAACCTGGATTTCACTCAGTTCCTCCATCTCATTTAACCCCCGGTCCCTTGCTATTTCCGGCAGATTATTTATGTCTTCCTTAGTGAAGACAGAACCAGAGGGGCTGATAACGATGACTACCAAGCTTGCTTCTGAAGCATACTAACGTGTCTACCAAATATCTCAATGCTATCCCTGGATTCAAGAAAGACCAAAATGGTTGGCAACAGCCTGACTTCTTGCTAAGCTTATGAAGCATGTTTATCAGCAGTGGACCTACATAAACGTTGTAAAGTCAGATTAGATGTTGCAATTTAACAAGCAACAGGAAACAAAATGCAGAAGCAGCAAAAGATGAAAGTAAAGAATGAGGCAAAGTTTTTGTAAGCAAAGACAAGAGCAATAGAGTTAGCAGTCTGAATTTTCAAAGGTGATTAAACTTGATGAATACTTAGTTTAAAAGAGAAAAGAAAAACGGCAGATTTCTTGTTGAGTAGAACATTTAAATTGTGTTACATATTAGCAAAGCAGGTTGCTATTTTGTCAGTATTTGAAGAAAGAGATTCACTACATGAGAATGCAGCACCTCTTTGACCGGATAACACCAGAATGGTAGTGTCACTTTAGCTAGAGTAATGCACCACAGTAAACATGTGCTGAAATGTACGGAGTGAAATAACAGGTAAAATAATATCAATGGGAGATGCAATGTACAGTAAACAAATTGTGAGATTTATGGACATGTTCAGTGGAGGATTGTTAATGGACAAGAGGAGTGGCTGGAAAACATGGTCTTTTGTCTGATGTTTCGGAGATATAGAGTGGAGCTAAACATGACACTTCAATACTTCAGGAAAGCAGCCAACATAATCAATGATATCCCACCCTGAACATTCCTTCTTCATCCTGAAGATACAGAAGCTTGAAAGTGTGTGCCACCAGGCTTCTTCTTCTTCTTGCGTATGGCGTGCACAGCCTGAAGTTGTAGGAAGCCACCAGGCTCAACAACCACATCTTCCCCCGTTATCAGGCTTACAAATAGTTTTTCCACAAGCTTGGGTACTATCTAATTCACCTCTACCCCACTGTGGACATTGAACTTTATCTATGGAACTGATGCGCCACAATGCTGCAAAATATATTTTGCATTCCACTTCTGCCCCTTTGCTCTGACTGAAGAAGGGTTTCGGCCCTAAACGTTGCCTATTTCCTTCGCTCCATAGATGCTGCTGCACCCGCTGAGTTTCTCCAGCATTTTTGTGTACCTTTGCTCTGACTGTTGTACTTGAGTTTGACGATTGTATTTATGTTTGGTATATATAGATAGAAGTTTGGATAGCATGGAAAAACAAAGCTTTCCGCTGCATCTTTTCACTTGTCACACGAGACATAGGCAGGTTGCACGGCAGCCGAGGTCATGACCCGTACTGTTGCCACGCAACGCCTTCTGGAGTACAAGCGGTGAACGTCAGGTAAGCACTTACTATGGCTGACAGCATCCGGACTCCACGCTGGCTGGTTCCACACTCGCGGACCCCGGGCCGTCTGTCCCCGCGGCTGGGATGGGGGTGGTGGTCCGTCAGGGTGGGGGGTGGGGTCGGGTGCCGGTGCAGCTCGGTCAGTGACTCTGGGTGGGTGGAGGGACCAGACTGTCCCCAACTCTGCCGCAGCTGACAGGGATGTTGCCGGGTTATCGTCCCCGTGTGTCCGCTGCCCGGAGCCACGGCCCCGCTCCATCCGGCCCCGTGTGTGTGCGCGCTGCCGACCCACAGCCCGTGACAGTGCAGCCGCACAGGGGGTGACAGGGCGGAGGGTGGCCGTGGCCGGACAGCGCTGACCCCGGGGGAGAGTGGGGGCTGTCCAGAGGGATGCGCTCCTTCGGCCGCTTACACCTCGGTGCTCGGGTTCAGAGCAAAGATACTACAGCATTTGGTTCAGAGCACTCAGTGGTGGGCAGGGACTTGCCCTCAATCCGCCGGCAAGCTGCTCTTTCGCAAGTCAGTGAGTAGTAGTGATGTTGGCGGTTTTCATTCACCCCTATTTCCACAATTTGTTACGGCGCAGAAAATTACCATTTTGGCAGATTTTAACGGGTAAGAACGTACGTTTTGCATGTGTTACTAATGTATGCCGGAAGCTGCCGTGTACTCCAGAAGGATTGAGCTATTTCATGCGTCACACCCTTTGACCGGATGACGTTACGTGCAACCTCATTATAAACTGAAATAAAATGCTCTCTTCTGCTGACTTCCAGAGATGCTGTCTGATTGGTTACTGTTACTCCGGCACCTTGCATTTTTTAAATAAATGTTAACGGATCAGAAATTTAGATTCCGTAAATAGGCTTTAACACTATTCCATAGTTTGCATCCTGAATAGTAGTTTAAACATGATCATGTTATTCCTGCTAATGAAATTAAAACAACTTTCCAAACAATGAATTTGAATTTGGCACGATAAAACTGACACAAAGGCAGAGATTCTTCGAGTTTTCAGGAGAATTTCTGAGAACTAACTCCTTGGTTTGTAACTATGCCTACAAATTGTAACGTTGGTCTATTTGGAATGTCTGTTGCAATAGTGCAGAAACAAGTTTAAATTGTATGAACCGTCAATGATATTGAACATTGTTAATTTAATAGATGTCATCACATGATCAAGTTTACTGAAGATTCTCAGGTTCACATTGAGAAGAATTACAAGTGAAGTTATTCAATTTTCACCACCGCAAATACTCAAGATGTTTATATAAAGTCAAGAGTGTTTAATTGTTGCATGTACTGGGAATGGAATTTTAGAATTTTTAGTTGTTGCAGCCGTTTACAAGCACATTAACACAACACACTAAGTAAATGGACACCAAGTATTGGAAGAACTCAATGGGTCAGGCAGCATCTCTGGAACACATGGGTTGGTGACATTTCGGGTCGGGACCGACCCAAAATGTCAACTATCCATGTTCTCCAGAGATGCTGCCTGAACCGCTGAGTTAAATTTTATGTAAACCAGAATCTGCAGCTCCTTATTTCAACACAATAAATAAACAATGATACAATAAATTATCAGATACACTGGGTGATTGGACCATAATAGTGCAAGACAAAGTTGGTAGCGCAACCCTTAAAGTCCACTATAGTTTGGTGCTGAGGTAAGGTTATTCAGGGAAGGTTCAACAACCTGATGGCTGACAGGATAAAGCTATTCATGAACCTAGTGGTAACAGTTCTTAGGCTCCTATACCTTCTTGATGGTGGCAGCAAGAGCATAGGCAGGATGGTGTGGGTCTCTGATAATAATAGCTGTCTCCTGTAGGCAGCACTTCCTATAGATCCCTTCGAGGCTGGCAGGTCAGTATCAGTGATGGGCCGGGCAATGACCTTCCACTTTCTGCATCCTCCATCGTACGGGCAGAAAAGTAGCAACTAATCCATTCCGCAGATATGCCAAGCAAACGAGAGCCGAATGGTATCCTTTGGACCTTCAGTTAGATTATGATTGCACTGCCTTTCTTCATGAACATCTTGTGCTGAATTGTGCCCAGGAAAATAACTGGTTAAGAATTCTGTCAGGAGTGTCTATTTCCAACCTTTTCCAAAGCAATCCCACTATCAACCGTACCCAAGGCGAAGGAATGCCCTGTTGATCTGGAGGAATGCAGCGATAACCATACTCGAGAAATTCAACACCGTCCAAGACATAGCAGTTAAATGGCACTTAAGCCTCCAGCCTCAAGTTATATTACCTTCACCACCAGAATACAAACTATAACAACAATTTGACAAAGGTTCTCGAGTTACATTTCAAGCCAACCTCTGCAGCCAAGATGGACAAAGAGAGCTGAATTTCACAATGCACCTCTGTTAGTTTACAATCACCAAATTAAAATACTGAACCTCCCCATCTTCCTCAAGTTGGGAGCAAGTTGACCATATAAGCTGCAATGATTCAAGCACTTTGGTTTTTGATAACAGGTCTGTGTCCAAAACATTGATTATATACACCATGAATATTTCTGAACTAAGAGATATTATCATCCTCTACTCTTTCTAAAGGCACCCTTCATGCCTACTGCTTTATTTATTTTAATCAATTGCCTTGGTCTCTAAACATACTTAATCCAGTGCATTTAACCTGTCTAACATATATGATTTCATGAGATTTTTCCATGCAAGCATCCAGGCATTTCCATTGCGCTGGTTACTTCCAGGCATGCTTTATAGAAACTGTATTTAGCCATTTGGTGGCAGGGAATAAAGATTTATGTGACTGGTCTGTTGTACTACAAACAGCCAATTTGCTCAGAAAGTAGAACTAATAGAGACGATGATTGAAACAAATCACGTGAAAATGCCCTCATAAAAACAAGGTGGCTTCTTCATAAGGAATATAGTAAGTGGAAATGGGTTACAAGTAAATGTTGTGCATAAACTATTTCTCAGCATTCAGAGCAGTGCAGTTATTAGGCTTCATGGACAGAAGAGTTAACCGATTATTGCTTTAGGGAACAGAACTGTACACCATTCAGCCATCAACCGAGTAAAGAGAATTTATTAAGTTACGGTGTTGGTTAAAAAACAGGACCTACAGGATTACTACCCATGCCTTAATCTAGTGGGGCAAGAAATAGAAAGACCACGATTAAATACGTGGTTAAGAGCTGGTGCACAAAGGAGGGCTTCATATTTAGGGATCATTGGGCGCTTTTATAGGGAAGGTGGGACCTATACAAAAACAAACAGGTTGCACTGAACTGGAGGTTCGCTTGTGCTATTCAGGAGGGTACTGGTCCCTTTAGAGGGAAACAAACCATGTCAGGCGAGTGGTGTTTCAGTGGAAGAGCATGTTGTGAAGTGATTGCAACTCCTTAAGTTTTAAGAAGGTTATGAATAAAGATAAATCTGGACTTTTGGAGAAATTACCAAATTCGGGGAAGTCAAAATAAAAAATTATTAGTCAGGAGCTAGAGAGAGAAAATAGCTGTCAACTGACTTGTGGGAGCAGATTAAAGACATGCTGATCAAAGTTTGATCACAAAGTTTAGGATCAATAAGGAAGCCAAGGGAAGGGACTTCTGGATGATAGTTTAAATATAAGTGTGGACAACAAGAACAAGGATGCAGATTTTAGATTTATGAAGATGAAAAAGGACAGGGCCTTTGAGGAATATAAAGAAGCATAAAATAATTGTAACAGGGAATTCAGAGGATCACAAGGGTCCATAAATGTCAAGCAAACATTGGCAAGTTGAGTTAATAAGGATCCCCCAACATTTTATACATACAGTGCCCTCCATAATGTTTGGGCCAAAGACCCATATTTATTTGCCTCTGTACTCCACAATTTGAGATTTGTAAAAGAAAAAAACCATGTGCTTAAATTACACATTGTCAGATTTTATTAAAGGCCATTTTTATACATTTTGGTTTCACCATGTAGAAATTACAGCTCTGTTTATACATAGTTTGTCTGTAAGATAATCCTGTTAGTCTTTGTCCAAGATGGCTGCCGTGACGGGAGAGTGGACGCTGGCGCGCTTTAGCTGCCGCTGCTCTGTCTTCACATTGTGTTTTTGATTTTTGTTTTTGGACTGAATTCTGTTTTTAATTTGTGTTTCTGTGATGTCTTTATTATTTATTTTATTCTGATTATATGTTTATATTTCCTGTTAACCTATGTAAGGTGTCCTTGAGATGTCTGAAAGGCGCCCAATAAATAACATTTATTATTATTATTATTATTATTATCTGCTCAAGTTCAAACAAATGCCTCAAAACTCATTGGCCGGCAGTTCATTCTACAGCAAGACAATGATCGCAAACATACTGCTAAAGCAAGAAAGGAGTTTTTCAAAGCTAAAAAATGTTCAATTATTGAGTGGCCAAGTCAATCACCCTATCTGAACCCAATTGAGCATGCCTTTTATATGCTGAAGAGAAAAATGAAGGGGACTAGCCCCCTAAACAAGCATAATTTAAAGATGGCTGCAATACAAGCCTGGCAGAGAATCACCAGAGAAGACACCCAGGAACTGGTGATGTCCATGACTCGCAGACTTCAAGCAGTCATTGCATGCAAAGGAAATGCAACAAAATACTAAACATGAATACTTTTATTTACATGACATTGCTGTGTCCCAATCATTATGGTGCCCTGAAATGGGGGGGGGGGGGGGGGGGGGGGGGGGGAGGGGGGGGGTGGGACTATGTATAAACACAGCTGACTAATTTCTACATGGTGAAACCAAAATGTATAAAAATGGCCTTTATTAAAATCTGACAATGTGCACTTTAACCACAGTGGATTTTTTTGTATTACAAATCTCAAATTGTGGAGTACAGAGGCAAATAAATAAATGATGGGTCTTGGTCCCAAACATTATGGAGGGCAATGTATATTTAAAAACAAGGATCAGACTACTCGAAAATAAAAGCAGGAATTTATACCTGAAGTGGAGGGATATAGGCAAGGTAGTCTGCACCAAGGAGACGGACAGTGAAAATAATGAGATTTATGTGGGTACAGTGATATGCTAGCACATTTTGAGATCAAAGTGCTGGTGTTGGGTCTCTTAAATTGTATTAAGTAATACATCCTCAGGACCTGATAGGATCTAACCCACATTCCTAAGGGAGGGGCAAAAGTGCAATTGCTTGAGGCATGATGTAGATCTCTGTATCCCCTCTAGCCACAGGCATGTCCCCAGAGGACTGGAATCTTGCCAATGCTGTTCCTTTATTTAAAAACGGGCAATAAGTATAATCCAGGAGAGTTATACGCAAGTGAGCCTCACACGAATAACTGGAAAGTTATCGGAGAGGATTCTTAAGAATATGACTTACATTTGAAAAATAATTGGTTAATTTGGGACAGTGAACATTAGGGTAGGTCATGTCTTACAAACCTGACAAATTTTTGAGGAGGTAAGGATGATTGGTGAGTGGAGGGCAGTGGATGTTGTTTACATGGACTTCAGTCAAGCATTTGACAGCAAGGCTTTTTTAACTGCACTCCAACTGTAGTGCTGCAAAGCTGTTACATTATATGCTGCCCTCTGGTATTTTTTGTACTGATTGGCTTGATTGCACTTGTGTATAGCATGATTTGGCTGAATAGCAAATCTTTTCACTATATCTCAGAATGCATGGCAATAATAAATACAGACAAAAAAAAACAAGGTCCCTCTTCTAAGCAGATCCAATAGTTTACAATGTATGGGATCCCTGATGACTTGGTAGTTTGGATTCAGAACCAGTTTACTTAGAAGGCATAGCGTAATGGTTGAAGGGTGTCACTCTGGCTAAAGGTCTCTGACCAGTGGTATTCTCAAGGATCAGTGCTGGAATCTCAGTTGTTTGTGATATGTTGGCACGTGGAGTTTAATCTGGGCAAATACAAGGTGTTGCACTTTGGGAAATCGAATGGAGTCATAGACCTATATAGCACGAAAACAGGCCCTTCAGCCAACTTGTCCATGTCGACCAAGTTGGCACACTAGGAGAGTCCCAATTATCTGCATTTGCTCATAGCTCCTTGCACCCTCCCATCCATATATCTGTCTAAATGCAAGAAGAGTATAGTTAATGGCACGACCCATAACAGCACAGTACAAAGTGATCTTGAGGTCAACATTCATAGTGCCCTGAAAGTAGCAAAATAAGTAGATCGATTGGGAAAGAGGGCATAGGATATGCTTGCCTTCATCAGTCAGTGCATTGAGTTTTCATAGTCAGGAAGCCATGGTATAGCTTAATATATACATTATGGTAGTTAGGCTGCATTTGGAATATTGTGTGCTGCTCTGGTTTCCCCATTACAAGAAGGATGTGGAATGAAAAGGGGTTTTCCAGGATACTATCTGGATTAGAGATATTAGCTACAAGGAGAGATTAGACAAACTCAGATTTTTTTTTAATGGAAACAGAGACTAATCAGAGATCTGGCATTAAATCACCAAAATTATCAGAAGCACAGACCGAGTCAGACCTCTCCTCTCCTCTCTCCCCCCCCCCCACCCCCCCCCCCCCCCCACCCCACCCCACCACCACCAGAGTGGAAGTGTCAAATACTAGAGGTCACAGCTTCAAGGCGAGAGGGAAGAATTAGAGATGCAAAGGGAATGGTTAAAAGAGATATGCGGGGAAAGTTATTTTAATTACACAGAGTGAAGGATATGTCTGGAACAGAATCCAAGGGGTGGTGGTAAAAGCCAATACAATAGCAGCATTTAAAAATCTTCTAGATAGGCTCATGAATATGGAGGACTATAGATCACACACAAGCAAAAGGGATTAGTTTAATTTGGCATCATGTTTGGCGCAGATGCCACAGGCCAAAGGTCCAGTTTCTGTGATGTATAGTGCTCTGTATGTGCACAAATTTATTTTACTGGGAAAATGACAATTTGGATTGCGTTGGTAAATTTAGGTGGCAAGGAATGGATTATTAATCTTTCTGAGAATAGCCTAAAATTTACATCTTAAGATTTATCTTAATGTTTATTGATACATGTTTAACTGAAATAGCATGAAATCTTGTGCTATAGCAAGGTTTTGTTTTAAATATGGCTGCAGGCTAAAGTTTAACACAAAAATAGCTTAGAGGTGATACACAAATTCTTTGAACAATGCTATATTGTCAGCACTCTGATCAATTCTTACATTTGCACTTAAGAGGACAATGCCAAAAACCAAAAGAAAGCCTAGAAGTAATTTAATTTGGGAATACATATTCAGATGACATAAGAATGAAAGACAAATAGTTCCCAATCAAATTAGTTCAAATGCCCACAATTATCCTTTGTACCGATGGAATGATCCACCACTCTTAACTCAGGCACTGAGGGCAATTATGAGCTGTTCATTGTTTACGAATTACCTGAACACAGGAACCCAGGACCTTCTGCACCATTAACCTCATCACACAATCTTTACATACTCAGCCATTACGCAATCTTGGTGGCTGCAGCTGCGTGCATCTGCCAATGCACCTGTAAAACTGCATACAGCAATCTACAGAATGTTCTTGAAAATAAATAAAGTTCAATCTAATTCCCATTTTATAAACTACCTAGAACAGTGTATTAGGCAGATGTACTTCAAAATATTATACATTTCAGCAAATATTTTTTTTAATTAATCTCCCAACCATGTATCTGTACCAATCAAGATATTTTGTTCATATTTAGTTAGTGGGCAATTAGAATAGAGACAGCCCTAATAGAAACATGCCAATCAAATAACAATGTATTCAATCAAAATTGTTTAAATGTTAAATTGAGTTAATATTTATGTCAATCAGTTTTGTCCCATGGAATAAAACATGACATTTTCCCTTTAGCTGTATATTTTTAGTACTTTCTTATTACTTAACAATTACAAATATGTACTGATAATTGTAAATAATTAAACAATGCTCTCGGTTATCTGCCAGATAGAACTGCACGTGACATCTACTTAGTCAACTCAAGGACTAGAAGGCATAGTTTAAAGGTGAGAGGGCTAAACTTTAAAGGAGGGGTGAAGGGAATTCCACCCCCTCCCCTCCCCACCCCACCAGAGTGGTGGGTGCCTGGAATGCCCTTCTGGAGATGGTGGTGGAGGCATGTACGATAGTTGGTATTTGAGGCTTTTAGATAAACATGGATATGCAAGAACTAGAGGGATATCAATCACGTGCTGGCAGAGGAGATTAGTTTAACTTGGCATCATGTTCGGCACAGACAATGTACTGTTCTATAATCTATAATCTAGATTCCATTCTCCCTTTTGTGGTTCCCAACTATATTTAAAGCATGAACTGTCTTTTTGATTCATCTCCCTTTACTTTTTCACTCATAATATCGCTCCAAGGACATAAACAATATCCCTTCATCTCCTCCCTCAGATCCATCCAGGAACCCATCAGGTCCTTCTTGGCGAGACAAAGATTCCCATGTACTTCCTTTAAGCTCATCTACTGCATTCGGTGTTCCTTTTGTGGCTTCATTTATATCGGCAAGATCAAGAGTAAACGAGGTGACCGTTCACCAAACACAAGCGCTCAGTGCACCAATGCCTGCTGGATCTCCACAGATGCTAACCATTTTTGATCCTCTTCTCATACTGACCTCTGTCCTGGCATCCTCAATTGCCAGAGTGGGGCCAAATGCAGCAAACTGGAGGAACAGGACTTCATATTCCGCATGGGTAGCTTATGATCCAATAACAGGAACATTGAATTTTCCAATTTTCCACCCCCCCTTTCCTGGGCCCCATTTAGATTTCCACCTACTTTACCCCTATCCCTGTCCCCTCACACCTATATTCCTACTGGTTTCCTAATTCTCACTCTCCTATCCTTAATTCAGTCTTTGTCTTTTCATGTCTGGCCTTTATTCAACGATTTGCCTAACAAAAACCTCCTTCACCTGTATTGATCTATCACTTCAATTATGTGATTTGTGAACAAAGATAGACTCAAAATGCTGGTGTAACTCAGTGGGCCAAGCAGCATCCCTGGAGAAAAAGGATAAGGGACATTTTGGATCAGTAGCCATCTTTAGACTGACATCTTTGAACTAGGCTACAGAGGCTGAAGCTTGTTGATATAAAAGCCTTTATTCATCAAGAGAAACATGCAGTGCATTCAGAAAGTATTCAGGCCCCTTCACTTTCTCCACATTTTATGTTACAGTGGATTAAAATGGATTAAATTATTTTTTTAAATCATCTACACACAATACCCCAGATTGAAGAAGCAAAAACAGGTGTTTTTTGCAAATAATTAAAAAGAAATAACTGAAATATTAAATTTACGTAAGTATTCAGACCCTTTGCTATGACACTCAAAATTGAGCTTAGGTTCATCCTGTTTCCATTGATTATCCTTGAGATGTTTCTACAACCTGATTGGAGTCCAATGGTAAATTAAATTGACTGGACGTGATTTGGAAAGACACACACCTGTCGATATAAGGTCCCACGGTTGACAGTGCATAACCAATCAGGCCTTTATGGAAGAGTGGCCAGACGGAAGTCACTCCTCAGTAAAAGGCACATGACAGCCCGCTTGGAGTTTGTCAAAAGGAATGAAAACCAATATTCTCTGGTCTGATGAAACCAAGATTGAACTCTTTGGCCTGAATGCCAAGCGTCATGTCTGGAGGAAACCAGGCACTGCTCATCACCTGGCCAATACCATATCTACGGTGAAGATGGTGGGGCAGCATCATGCTGTGGGATGCTTTTCAGTGGCAGGAACTGGGAGACTAGTCAGGATCGAGAGAAAGATGAACAGAGCAAAGTACAGATAGATCCTTGATGAAAATCTGCTCCAGAGCGTTCTGGACCTCAGACTAGGGCGGAGGTTCACCGTCCAACAGGACAACGACTCTAAGCACACAGCCAAGACAATGCAGGTGGGGCTTTATGACAAGTCTGTGAATGCCCTTGAGTGGCCCAGCCAGAGACCGGACTTGAACCTGATCGGACATCTCTGGAGGGCCCTGAAAATGGCTGTGCATCGACGATCCCCATCCAACCTGACAGAGCTTGAGAGGATCTGCAGAGCCAAATGGGAGAAAATACCCAAATACAGGTGTGTCAAGCTTGTAGCGTCAGACCCAATAAGACTTGAGGTTGTAATCGCTGCCAAAGGTGCCTCAACACAGTACTGAGTAAAGGGTCTGAATACTTATGTAAATGTGATATTTCGGTTATTTCTTTTTAATTACTTTGCAAACATTTCTAAACACCCATTTTCGCTTTTTTATTATGGAGTATTGTGTGAAGATTGATGATTAAAAAAAAAAGAATTTAACCCATATTAGGCTGTAACATAACAAAATGTGAAAAACATGAAAGGGTCTGAATACTTTCTGAATGCACTGTACATGCTCTTGGAGATCCGTTTGGTGAAATGTCCCAAACCCAAAGTGCATCGAGTTTTTATACTCTTGTCAAATATAACAGCAGGTGATTGATTCAATACAATTTCAATAGCTAGTGATACTGTTTCGTCCGATAGTTTGAGTCTGACAAAAGGTTCCATTTACAATGTAGCTGACGGGGAAACATCCTCGTTCCAACATCTTTGTTGGTTGAAAGTAATTCATTTAGCTGATCGAAAAGCTTTAAAAACAGAAAACCCAAGCACCAGGTATTAATGTTGTATCGACTCTCTTCAGTACAGAAATACAATTATTGGTAGGCAGATAAATATGCCTCTGACCATGCTTGATGTGCCACGTTACAAATGAGACTGGTCTGGAAGCTCCTTCATCTCTATTACTATGGTGTGAAATAACTTAAGCTGAAGATTTCTGGTTTGATCGAAGCCAATTAACATACGCCACTGTCTAACATTCAGCTCATGTATACGAGAACAGACAGCTTGTCTGTTTGCAAAGCTGTCCTTTTAATTACAAACTGATTACTGTTGTCATGTATTAGAAAGAACTGCAGATGCTGGAAAAATCGAAGGTAGACAAAAATGCTGGAGAAACTCAGCAGGCGAAGCAGCATCTATGGAGCGAAGGAAGAGGTGATGTTTCGGGTCTGAAGAAGGGTCTCGACGTCACCTAATCCTTCGCTCCATAGATGCTGCCTCGCCCGCTGAGTTTCTCCAGCATTGTCTACTGTTGTCATTTATTTCAGAATATCCTGAAGACTGGTTCTTGTTTATACTACTACGTTCACGTAATTTAAAAACTCCTGAATAACCCCCAACAGACAACATGATGATTAAACCGACCAGATCTCTCCTCTAGACAGCAAATTTAGTCCCATGCTTCAGTTGGCAAAATAAAAATTCAAGAAAGATTTATATTTTTCAAAATTATTTTTAGTCGAAAATTATTTTTTTTCCAAAGTTGAAAATATGATGCAAAGTAAGATGGTGAAGCAACATGTACACTCGAGTAATGTCAGGCTTTCAATACAAAGAAAATGCACAATACCCTGCTGAGAACATTTGGAATTAAATGCAGAACTGCATCTCTGCAAAATGTGATCATGATCTTTCAGCTTAACAATTTCCCCAACCATTTGACCGGTTTCTTTAAGCAGTATAAAGACTCCTTTCCTTCTAGAAGCCTAATCAAGGTACAGATTGTCCAGAAATTAGGCTGAAAGCAGAATACTAGTTACAGCATGATTCATCTTCACATTGTGTGCCAAGCAGAACAAAAGAAAGACTGCATCAATAAAATGCACTGAGGTATCAAACGTATTAGAAATATATACTTAATGCAAACCTGAATAAGATGAATAAATAGGCATTTTAATCTCACATCTTTAAGGTGTGTTCTTACCATGAAAGCTGCCCTTACAATAATCCAACCGAGAACAAGAATGAAAAGCCTTCATCATATCTTAAAGCTCAAGCTCCTGCTTCAACAATACTACAGCACTTGCTAAATTCATTTGTTATGACCTTCTCTCTCTCCTCAAGTCCTCACTACAGCATACAGAATATCACTGAGGTCTGCAGTTAACCACCGTCAGTGAAGAAAAGGGCTGCAGCCATATTAATCATCTGCAGAGTGGAAACATCCAATCATTTTCTCAGACTCCCCTATTATGCCTTAGCAGCAAAGCACTGACAAGGATGGGCAGGAGCTGATTTTCAAATTGAATTAGTCACAGCCTCCTAGGTTTATAAACAATTACTCAAGTTGGATTGCAGCACGCCAAAGGATGAAGCTAAAATCCCCACTCTTAAAGGATGAAACAGCTAAATAATCAGATTAAATATCATTTTGGAATGTTAAACTATTTAAAAATGTCAGGTTCAAACTTTTTTTAGAATAAAAAATGTACAGTTTTTATACAGGTTAGTACAGACAATGCCAATCATTAATTGGGTCTCCAAATGTTAATATAATGACGAGGTTATTACCAAAGATTGCTGCCAAACATCTTTGGGGGTGATAAACTCATCTCAAGCGAGTTTAATCGGTGAGTTACCAATTTTTTTAAAATTTTTTACATGGATGTTTTTTCACTGCAAATATTTTATATGGGTTTTATATCAAACATAAGCACCTTTAAGCAAGAGCTCTATCTCTTAAAACAATTTCTAAAAAAACATTATGAATGTAACAGGGATATAAAAATCAAAATAATAAGAGATTGCTCGGTCTACTGCTTTGATATTTAATTAGAATTACTTCTTACATTTGAACTACTTCGACATCCATTTCTGAAATGAAATACTACATCAAAAATCACTTCTAAGATTAATGACCCCTTCACCGAAACAATTTATCCCTCAATATTTTTTCCATTCAATTAGAATCATATATCCGCATCACTAAGACCTCTATTGCATTGCCTGACTTTACAATAACTTAACATCTGTGATCTGATTTTCATAGTTCTGGATTTGATTATTCCCATGCATTCCTGACGGTATGTACCAACTCCCACCATTCCAGCTCTCCAGCATTTTAAATTTCAACACTCCTTTAAACATAGCTTTTTGCACTTCCTCCAACAATGGTGGACATGATTCTCAACTGTGGAATGCCTTCCCATAACTTTTGCTTTCAATTTTCTTTCCTGTTTCTACCCCAACCTTCATACCAAAAAGTTTGCTATTCTTGTCATATGATTAAAAATTATTTCATGACACGAGGGTCATTTCATTACAATACATATATTAAATTACAATACATACATTAAAGCAGTACCCATTTTAAACCCGTTGACACCCATAAGCTTTATTTATAGCATCACTCAACCAATATGTTGAAAGATGTCGGTTTTACACTATTATCCCCTTATATTCAAGCAGTAAACTAGTTGTGAACCTACTTTTATATCCTTTCCTAAATTAGGTTATTAAAATTACCCTGAAACTCATTAGGCTTCTGTTCTATCTTCAATAGAAGACAGAGTAGCACAACTTCAAAATTGAATATAGATTTTAAATTAAATGCATGAGACATGCAAAATAGTTCATACCATTCCAAGAATCAATAATGTTATTTAATATTAGAGGCAGTTCTTCTATAACACAATAGTTGTTTTCCTAAGAAACCTCATTACAGAAAATCACATCATAATCTTGTCAATGGGGAAAGGGGGTTTAAGGGGCTGTCCCACTTAGGCGACCTAATTGGCAAGTTTAGAAGAGTTTAAAAAAAATGTCATGTTGAAGACCTCCTTCAACTATGTTGAAGACTAGCTTCGACTAGCTACAACTAACATCGGGAAAATTGGACACTGAATAGTGGAGAGTGAAGACGACCTCCTTCGATCTCCTTCGACCTCCCTTCGACTATGATGACGACTATCTACGACTCCCTTCGACTACCCTCGATTACCTACGACTAACATGCCGACCAACTACGACCTACTATGACTAAACCTACGAGTAAACAAAATATCGATTTTTTCCATGGCAAACTTTTTTTACTCGCGGACATTTTTCAACATGTTGAAAAATATGCAGCGACCTATCTGAGGCCTCGAGTACACGGGGACTACTCTTGAGCAGGAAGGAGAGTTACAAATACCTCCTACGACCTCGTGTCAACCATGCTGCGGGTATGAGTTGAGGGAAAACCCACCAGAAATTGCGGATTAGGTCGCCCAAGTGGGACAGCCCCTTAAGGACTATAGTTTCAGATTCACATTAACAAAGGACCCTCCCCTGACGACCCCTGCCCCACCACCAGGATTTTCAAAAGTTTCAATAGCAATGTCTATTTTTATTGCTGCAGGCTAAAGTACTGAAGGCTGCAAGTTACATTGTTTATAATATAGTATCCTTGCACTAATGCAATAGAAGTAATTGCTTGTAATATCATCTACAATTGAAGGAGCAGCTATGCTCTTAAGAAAGAATGGTGTATGATTACTGTGGGGAGGTTGGATATAAACATGTTTTTTGTCCCCTTTACTGTTTAAATCGGACTTCTTTTTCCCCCTGTTTGACAATTGCCAAAGTAACTATTCTGTGGTTCTCATTCCGGATCAATATCCTATTATAACTCAGCCTGCGCAAGGCAAATAGTGTTCCCTAATTTATCGTTATGTTATGGCATATCGCTGTGTTATGAAAATGTGCATTAGAGCAGAACTACCTGTATTAAGTCTAGAGACCAAACCACAATGGATCTACCTACCAATTTATTTGTCACATTCATTTTTGGAAAATTATGTCTCGCCCATCACCTGCAATGCAAACTTCTCCAATGTTGTTGATTAGATATTCACTTTAGGTATTCCTACGTGATATTTAATAAAAATATGAAGGAAAATCCATTACATTTTGAATGGAAGTCTAAAAATGTTTTCAACATAAATGATTCAATGAACTGTTAAGGACGTTTCGACAAAAGCCTCTATTTGATTGATTGGGTGAGAGATTGAGTGGTTCAAACAATTATTTAAGGCTGGATTTGGCATAATTTCTACAGAGCATGTGGTGGAAACTAAAATGTCATGCTGAAGTTCTGTCTGTGATAGGAAGGCCACCAAGATGTGATTCTGGAGGACAGCAGCAAGATGAAATTGATGAAGATGCAAAAGTTGAATATGTCCAAATGTAGAGCACATTTGTTTTCAGTGTTTCAAAATACAGTGGAGCTGCAAGATGAGCAAATCAAATTTGAACAATTAAGTGCTTTTAAATATTTAAACCAACTCATGTAACAAGCTCCACTGTAGGAAATTAAAGTTAAGATGTCCTTTGCAGATGATTATTGAAACATTTTCATAAACAGAACTTTAAAAGGAGATTTTATTGCCTTCCTTTCCAGGACTTACTCAAGCTACACATATTTAAAACAGACATTCTTCAGAATGCTGAGACTTCCTATTATTATCAAGAGGAATGGCAGACTCCTACAAGCAGCTTGCATTTCAAAAGGGTGCGAGTTGAAAATTCAATGGTTTCTTTATTATTACGAGCATCAAGGTAAAATACTTTTGCATAGTGCAGCAAGACTGTCACCATACATAAGCACAATCCCTCGAGTAGTACAGAATGTACAGAACTGCCCACTGGGATAGCTCCCTTGCCTGGGATCGCTCCAACCCTGGCCTGCGGACTTACCATTAAGAGCTCGCAGTCTCGGGTGAGGCCGAGTCGGGAAGCTCCAACAACGAAGAAGGTTCTACCAGTCCCAAAGCGAGGTTCGATCACCCGGCACGGGGGAGCTGACATCCCCCCCCGATGCAGGAGTTGATCTCCTCGACGCGGAGGGCCCGAACGCCACCGGCTACGAGAGTCAAGATCGTCTCGTCAACTGAGGGCTCGAGGCCCCCGAACGCGGGAGAACAAAGGGAAGGAACTTGAACTTTATTTTGCCTTCCATTACAGCGAGGAATGTGTAGGAGTCACTGTGGTGGATGTTCAGGTTAAAATGTGTTTTGGGTGTTCTGTTGCTTTTTATTTGTATGACTTGGCAAATGAAATTCCTCGTATGTCGCAAAACATACTTGGCAAATAAAGCACTATTTTGATTCTGAGTATATGCATGAGGCGCTATTTTACAGTCTCACTGCAGCTGGAACAAAGGCCCTTTGCAGCCGTTGCCTTCATTCCAGTCATCCCACGAACCATAGTCAATCTGGGTGCGTTACGTTGTCCCTTTATCTACATCCACTGGGGGGAAAAAACAACTAAGCAGATAAAGCAAACTCCCAACCATTGATGTAGCAAGCTCTTTATTTTAAGCACTTAAAAAAAAAAATCATGCTCCTAATAGTCCAAACAGAATGAGAAAAACTTTCAAGTGCCCAGTTCTACATCTGAAAATTAATCACAAATATGAAGCGCACTGGCTTTCCCAAGTGCTTTCCTAAACATGTGCAGAGGTAGAAACATTAAAAAAAATCATGCCAAATTACTTGACTATTTATCAATTACAGAGATGTATGACCATCTGTATTACTAAATCTCTGATCTTGACCGCTTTTGGCCCACTGTGCTGCGATTTCCGACAGAACGCCGCCACCTACGGCTGTCATTTTATGGCCATCTCGCTCAGAGCCCCCCTCCGCCTTACGGGTGAAGAGGATTTTTCCCATCGATGACAAATCAGAGAGATATTAATGTTTTTTTTTAATTCACCATTCTCTCTGCTGCCTCTGCTGGAGGGAGGGGGAGGGACTATAAAACCAGGAAGTGGTGTGTCTCACTCACTCTCTGCAAGTTGGATGAAGCCAAGGGTGACGTCTCTCTGAGCTCTGAATAACAGTGAACAAATGTCTACACAACTGTGAGTACCCTTAATGTAATTTGAAAATGAAAATATGGTTTGTTTGAAGTAAAAAGGCACTGCCTGCAAATGGTTGTTTGGTGCTTTGGCTTGAAGTTGAAAGGCACTACTTACTGCAAATGATGGCTTGGGTGATTTGGCTTGAAGTAGAAAGGCACTTCTTACTGCAAATGGTGGCTTGGGTGCTTTGGCTTGAAGTTGAAAGGCACTACTTACTGCAAATGGTGGCATGAAGTTGAAAGGCACTACTTACTGCAAATGGTGGCTTGGGTGCTTTGGCCTGAAGTTGAAATGCACTATTTACTGCAAATGGTGGCTTGGGTGTTTTGATTGAAGTTGAAAGGCACTACTTGCTGCAAATGATGGCTTAGGTGATTTGGCTTGAAGTTTAAAAAAATCACCATTCTCTCTACTGTCCCTGCTGGAAGGAATGGACTATAAAACCAGGAAGTGGTGTGCCTCACTCACTCTATGCAAGATGATGAAGCCAATGGCCACGCCTCTCTGAGCTCTGAATAACAGTGAATAAATGTCTACACAACTGTGAGTACCCTTAATGTAATTTGAAAATGAAAATATGGTTTGTTTGAAGTAAAAAGGCACTGCCTGCAAATGGTTGTTTGGGTGCTTTGGCTTGAAGTTGAAAGGCACTACTTACTGCAAATGATGGCTTGGGTGATTTGGCTTGAAGTTGTAAGGCACTTCTTACTGCAAATGATGGCTTGGGTGATTTGGCTTGAAGTTGAAAGGCACTTCTTACTGCAAATGGTGGCTTGGGAGCTTTGGCTTGAAGTTGAAAGGCACAACTTAGTGCAAATGGTGCCTTGGGTGCTTTGCGTGGTTGAAAGGCACTACTTATTGCAAATGGTGGCTTGTGTGCTTTGGCTTGAAGTTGAAAGGCAGAACTAACTGCAAATGGTGGCATTAAGTTGAAAGGAACTACTTACTGCAAATGGTGGCTTGGGTGCTTTAGCCTGAAGTTGAAAGGCACTACTTACTGCAAATGGTGGCTTTGGAGCTTTGGCTTGAAGTTGAAAGGCACTACTTACTGCAAATGGTGGTGGGTGATTTGCTTGAAGTTGAAAGGCACTACTTACTGCACTACTTACTGCACATGGTGGCTTGGGTGCTATGGCTTGAAGTTGAAAGGCACTACTTACTGCAAATGATGGCTTGGGTGATTTGGCTTGAAGTTGAAAGGTACGTCTTACTGCAAATTGTGGCTTGGGTGCTTTGGCTTGAAGTTGAAAGGCACTACTTATTGCAAATGGTGACATTAAGTTGAAAGGCACTACTTACTGCAAAGGGTGGCTTGGGTGCTTTGGCCTGAAGTTGAAAGGCACTACTTACTGCAAATGGTGGCTTGGAGGCTTTGGCTTGAAGTTTAAAAAATTCACCATTCTCTCTGCTGTCCCTGCTGGAGGGAGGGGGAGGGACTATAAAACCAGGAAGTGGTGTGTCTCACTCACTCTCAGCAAGATTGATGAAGCCAAGGGTGACGTCTCTCTCAGCTCTGAATAACACTGAACAAATGTCACACTACCCTTAATGTGGGTTGAAAATGAAAATATGGTTTGTTTGAAGTAAAAAGGCACTGCCTACAAATGGTTGTTTGGGTGCTTTGGCTTGAAGTTGAAAGGCACTACTTACTGCAAATGGTGGCATGAAGTTGAAAGCCACTACTTGCTGCAAATAGTGGCTTGGGTGCTTTGGCTTGAAGTTGAAAGGCACTACTTACTGCAAATGGTGGCATGAAGTTGAAAGGCACTACTTACTGCAAATGGTGGCTTGGGTGCTTTGGCTTGAAGTTGAAAGGCACTACTTACTGCAAATGATGGCTTGGGTGATTTGGCTTGAAGTTGAAAGGCACTACTTACTGCAAATGGTGGCTTGGGTGCATTGGCTTGAAGTTGAATTGCACTATTTACTGCAAATGGTTGCTTGGGAGCTTTGGTTTAAAGTTGAAAGGCACTACTTACTGCAAATGGTGGCACTTTTTACTCCAACATCGTGGAGCTCTGGTGCAGAGAGCTTCCAACGCGGGCGGCGCTGAACAACATCGTGGAGTCCTGGGGCGCCTTGCAGAGGGTCTACAGCAGCAGGTTCCACCCGGCGCGGCCTGCGGACTTTGGAAGCCGCCAACTCCGGTAGGAGGGGACCGACTCTGTGTCCACGCCGCTGAGAGGACGTCCCGCAGCCTTCCCACACAGTGGGAAACTTTGATTCTGCTGTGTGGGGATGTTTTTATGTCAAATACTATAGTGTGTTGTGTTCTTTATTTTTATTGTATGGCTGTATGGGAATTTCATTTCACTGTGCCATCTGGCACATGTGACAATTAAATCTATCTTGAATCTTGGCTTGGGTGCTTTGCTTGAAGTTGAAAGGCACTAACTACTTACATAATGTACTGGTTGGATAGCACGATATAGGAACGATCTTGCTCTCACCGATAAAATTGAATAGTATAATATATAAGAACCCAATTATTCACAATACAATAAGAATTTGGAAACAAATAAAAGTATCCTTGAAATTAAATAATCTATCAGTAGTACTAACCCCACTATTGGAACAACCCCGCATTGAAACCATCTCTCATCGACAAAACACATCAAATTATAACAGAGACTATATTATTCAAAAACGAGGTTGAATAAATTTTATCCAAACGTCTCTCCCAGATGCGATAAATGTTTGTTTCAAAACGCTAATATAACACATTCATTTGTAGGATGTACAAAGTTGAATAAATTTTGGAGCGATATATTTGATATATTTACAAAGCTTTTCAAGTCGAGAATAGAACCTAAAACGGAATGGATTATATTTGGAATAATAGTAGAAGATATCAATTTAAATAAAGACCAAAATGTTTTTTTTAATTATGGGTTAATAATTGGAAAGAAATTGATACTTAAATTTTGGAAAAATACAACCACACCAACTGTTAAAATGTGGATTAGGAATATGATGGACATAGCACGCCTTGAAGAAATGAGACTCCGACTAATAGATAAATATGACCAATTCTTAAGGAGTTGGTCTCCTTTCATCGACTTTTTGGAATCATGTGATGCAGCGGTACCGTAAAGATTGTTGATTTCAGTTCATGCCGTGGATAGATCTACATCTCCTATTTAAGATTTGAAAATTTCTCTTTTAAGGGGCCTTCTCTCCTATTTCTACTTTCCACATTTTCTTTTTTTTTATATACACACCACGTTTTTCTATTCTCTACCATCTATTTTTTCGCTTTTTCCCCTTTCTATTGTTTTCTTTTTCTTGTCTTGCTTACTTCCTTCTCAAAACATAAAACTAGAGGTTGTACATAGAATGGATTACGGTATGACATAGTTGGCACCTAAAATTAGGTTCCACTGTACTGTTCTGTACTTCTAATAAACAAAAACAAAAACAAAAACAAAAAAATGAAAATATGGTTTGTTTGAAGTAAAAAGGCACTGCCTGCAAATGGTGGCTTGGGAGCTTTGGCTTGAAGTTGAAAGGCACTTCTTACCGCAAATGGTGGCTTGGGTGCTTTGGCTTGAAGTTGAAAGACACTACTTACTGCAAATGGTGGCATGAACTTGAAAGGCACTACTTACTGCAAATGATGGCTTGGGTGATTTGGCTTGAAGTTGAAAGGTACGTCTTACTGCAAATTGTGGCTTGGGTGCTTTGGCTTGAAGTTGAAAGGCACTACTTATTGCAAATGGTGACATTAAGTTGAAAGGCACTACTTACTGCAAAGGGTGGCTTGGGTGCTTTGGCCTGAAGTTGAAAGGCACTACTTACTGCAAATGGTGGCTTGGAGGCTTTGGCTTGAAGTTTAAAAAATTCACCATTCTCTCTGCTGTCCCTGCTGGAGGGAGGGGGAGGGACTATAAAACCAGGAAGTGGTGTGTCTCACTCACTCTCAGCAAGATTGATGAAGCCAAGGGTGACGTCTCTCTCAGCTCTGAATAACACTGAACAAATGTCACACTACCCTTAATGTGGGTTGAAAATGAAAATATGGTTTGTTTGAAGTAAAAAGGCACTGCCTACAAATTGTTGTTTGGGTGCTTTGGCTTGAAGTTGAAAGGCACTACTTACTGCAAATGGTGGCTTGGGCAAATAGTGGCTTGGGTGGCTTGAAGTTGAAAGGCACTACTTACTGCAAATGGTGGCATGAAGTTGAAAGGCACTACTTACTGCAAATGGTGGCTTGGGTGCTTTGGCTTGAAGTTGAAAGGCACTACTTACTGCAAATGATGGCTTGGGTGATTTGGCTTGAAGTTGAAAGGCACTACTTACTGCAAATGGTGGCTTGGGTGCATTGGCTTGAAGTTGAATTGCACTATTTACTGCAAATGGTTGCTTGGGAGCTTTGGTTTAAAGTTGAAAGGCACTACTTACTGCAAATGGTGGCACTTTTTACTCCAACATCGTGGAGCTCTGGTGCAGAGAGCTTCCAACGCGGGCGGCGCTGAACAACATCGTGGAGTCCTGGGGCGCCTTGCAGAGGGTCTACAGCAGCAGGTTCCACCCGGCGCGGCCTGCGGACTTTGGAAGCCGCCAACTCCGGTAGGAGGGGACCGACTCTGTGTCCACGCCGCTGAGGACGTCCCGCAGCCTTCCCACACAGTGGGAAACTTTGATTCTGCTGTGTGGGGATGTTTTATGTCAAATACTATAGTGTGTTGTGTTCTTTATTTTTATTGTATGGCTGTATGGGAATTTCATTTCACTGTGCCATCTGGCACATGTGACAATTAAATCTATCTTGAATCTTGGCTTGGGTGCTTTGCTTGAAGTTGAAAGGCACTAACTACTTACATAATGTACTGGTTGGATAGTTCCACTCAGCAGTTGGAGTGGATAAGAATGGAGAAAGAGGAGTGCTAGCACGATATAGGAACGATCTTGCTCTCACCGATAAAATTGAATAGTATAATATATAAGAACCCAATTATTCACAATACAATAAGAATTTGGAAACAAATAAAAGTATCCTTGAAATTAAATAATCTATCAGTAGTACTAACCCCACTATTGGAACAACCCCGCATTGAAACCATCTCTCATCGACAAAACACATCAAATTATAACAGAGACTATATTATTCAAAAACGAGGTTGAATAAATTTTATCCAAACGTCTCTCCCAGATGCGATAAATGTTTGTTTCAAAACGCTAATATAACACATTCATTTGTAGGATGTACAAAGTTGAATAAATTTTGGAGCGATATATTTGATATATTTACAAAGCTTTTCAAGTCGAGAATAGAACCTAAAACGGAATGGATTATATTTGGAATAATAGTAGAAGATATCAATTTAAATAAAGACCAAAATGTTTTTTTTAATTATGGGTTAATAATTGGAAAGAAATTGATACTTAAATTTTGGAAAAATACAACCACACCAACTGTTAAAATGTGGATTAGGAATATGATGGACATAGCACGCCTTGAAGAAATGAGACTCCGACTAATAGATAAATATGACCAATTCTTAAGGAGTTGGTCTCCTTTCATCGACTTTTTGGAATCATGTGATGCAGCGGTACCGTAAAGATTGTTGATTTCAGTTCATGCCGTGGATAGATCTACATCTCCTATTTAAGATTTGAAAATTTCTCTTTTAAGGGGCCTTCTCTCCTATTTCTACTTTCCACATTTTCTTTTTTTTTATATACACACCACACGTTTTTCTATCTTCTACCTACCATCTATTTTTTCGCTTTTTTTCCCCTTTCTATTGTTTTCTTTTTCTTGTCTTGCTTACTTCCTTCTCAAAACATAAAACTAGAGGTTGTACATAGAATGGATTACGGTATGACATAGTTGGCACCTAAAATTAGGTTCCACTGTACTGTTCTGTACTTCTAATAAAATAAACAAAAACAAAAACAAAAACAAAAAAATGAAAATATGGTTTGTTTGAAGTAAAAAGGCACTGCCTGCAAATGGTGGCTTGGGAGCTTTGGCTTGAAGTTGAAAGGCACTACTTACTGCAAATGGTGGCTTGGGTGCTTTGGCTTGAAGTTGAAAGACACTACTTACTGCAAATGGTGGCATGAACTTGAAAGGCACTACTTACTGCAAATGATGGCTTGGGTGATTTGGCTTGAAGTTGAAAGGCACTTCTTACTGCAAATGGTGGCTTGGGTGCTTTGGTTTGAAGATGAAAGGCACGACACTGCAAATGGTGGCTTGGGTGCTTTGGCTTGACGTTGAAATGCACTATTTACTGCAAATGTTGGCTTGGGAGCTTTGGTTTAAAGTTGAAAGGCACTACTTACTGCAAATGGTGGCGGGTGCTTTGGCTCGAAGATGAAAGGCACAACTTACTGCAAATGGTGGCAGGTGATTTGCTTGAAGTTGAAAGGAACTACTTTGATTTGCTTGAAGTTGAAAGGAACTACTTACTGCACATGGTGGCTTGGGTGCTTTGGCTTGAAGTTGCAAGGCACTTCTTACTGCAAATGGTGGCTTGGGTGCTTTGGCTTGAAGTTGAAAGGCACTACTTACTGCAAAATGGTGGCTTGAAGATGAAAGGCACTACTTACTGCAAATGGTGGCTTGGGTGCTTTGGCTTGAAATTGAAAGGCACTACTTACTGCAAATGGCGGCTTGGGTGCTTTGGCTTGTAGTTAAAATGCACTACTACAAATGCACTTACTTTCTGTTTACACTGCATATTGATTTTAGATAACACGCTACAACATACGGCTGTGATTTTTGGATATCTTACTCGGTCCCCCCTCCGCTGAGCAGGTGCAGAGAATTCTTCCCATCAATAAAAAATAAAGGTGTTATCAGTGTTTAAAAAATGTTGAGAATCTCTCTCCTGTCAATCACGCCCTGAAAACCACACCTTTTCCGGTGGGAGGGGGAGGGGGTTATAAAACCCGGAGGTGTGAGTGTGGCTCAGTCTCTGCATGATGGGGGAGGGAGAGGTCATGACTGTGTCTGAGCTGTGAATCAACTGAACACACTGAATGTCTACTGAACTGTGAGTTTGGTGTTTTATGGTGGTTTCACCCTGCATGTAATGGTATGAAGCTGCATTTGAATTTGGTGGCCTTGGACCCTGCTTGAAGTGGAATGAAACTGCACTTGAATTTGGCGGACTTGCATCCTGCTTGAAGTGGTATTAAACTGCAGTTAATTTGGTGGCCTTGCACCCTGCTCATAGTGGTAAGAAACTGCACTTGAATTTGGTGGCCTTGCACCCTGCTTGAAATGGTAGGAACATGGATTTGAATTTGGTGGCCTTGCACCCTGCTTGAAATGGAATTTCAAGGAATAGTCACGAGTCAACTGCCAGCCCACCAGCCGTGAGTGAGCTGCCAGCAGATCAGGCTTGAGGGACTGAGCTGCCACCCCAAGAACCCATACCAGCACTCCAGAAAGCCCCCCCCCCCCCCACTGGCCACCAATATTGGAATTGGTGGAGAGGTGGAATATTGCGTCGGGGGACCAGCCCTCCCGTGTGAACATGGGACCCAACGGGTCCCACTTAGTCTAGTGACAGTATAAAAATGAGGCAAAGCAATCAATTTTAGCTTGTATCAAATGAAAATAATACTTCACAGCAATTTCACTCTACCCCAGGGAATACAGCTTAG
Source organism: Leucoraja erinaceus (assembly GCF_028641065.1). Classification (NCBI taxonomy): domain Eukaryota; kingdom Metazoa; phylum Chordata; class Chondrichthyes; order Rajiformes; family Rajidae; genus Leucoraja; species Leucoraja erinaceus. Next base: position 125,572,934 of record NC_073377.1, on the reverse strand, counting down.
CTGTTTTTAGAATACGTCACTTTTACAATCTCTAATCAACATTTTTTTTTAAAAGAATGGAAATCGAGACAACTCCAACTAACACACTTTCCCTTCCTCCTGCCTACCTTTGGTTCTCCTGCAGTGTGGAGTATACTTTCACTGATAAAATTCACAAGTCTATTGTGGAAAGTTGTATGCACCATCGTATTTTACCTATAATGTCCTTTCATTGAGCATTTCAAGAGTGTCAAGTCAAGAGTGTTTTATTGTCATATGTCCCGGACGGGACAGTGAAATTCTTACTTGCTGCAGCACAACAGAATATGTGAATATGTAAATATTGTATATAACGGGGAAAAAAAGAAAAAAATCAATAAATAACAAATATAGTGCAAATAACAAATAATAATATAGTATTTTTGCAGTTCAGAGCTCATAGCTTATTCGTTGTGATTAATAGCCTGATGGCTGTGGGGAAGTAACTGTTCCTGAACCTGGACGTTATAGTCTTCAGGCTCTGTACCTTCTTCCTGATGGCAATGGTGAGATGAGTGTATGGCCAGGATGGTGTGGGTCTTTGATGATTTTGGCTGTCTTTTTGAAGCAGCAACTACCATAGATCCCTTCGTTCTCAGAGAATTGCTAAGGACAAACTGCACCCCCTCCACATACACCTGGATCTCCTGCCATCAGGCAAGAGATATCGCAGCATCAAAGCCCGGACTACAAGACTGCTAAACAGCTTCCTGCCACAGGCTGTGAGGCTGCTAAACAGTCACTCTGTACTCACAGTCACCTGATTCTGCGGCTTGGCATGGACACTTTAATAACTGGCACTGGCCACTTTAATAACTGGCACTGGCCACTCAAATCAGCTGCCCCGGACATTTTTATGATTGGTTTTTACTGTATTTTAACGTTGTTGTTTTACCTGCTTTTAACTATTTATACTGTTCCATCGGGGACTGGATTGTTTTTAGTGTTATTATGTGTGAAATGTTTTAAATTTCATGTGCGATGCTCCGGTATTCCCTGGGAAACGTCTTTTCATTTTGCACTGTACAACTGTCAGTGGGCACAACTTTTTGTAGTCTTTTTCGCTCCTGGACATTCAATTTGCCGAACCAGGCCACGATGCAACTAGTCAGAATACTCAATACCGTGCACCTGTAGAAATTTAGGAGAATCCTCTTCGACATGCCGAATCTCCGTAATCTGCTCAGTAAGTAGAGTCGCTGATGTGCCTTCTTTACAATTGCATCGGTGTGCTGGGTCCAGGAAAGATCTTCTGATATATGCATGTCCAGGAATTTGAAGTTGTTGACCCTCTCCACCATCGTCCCTTTGATATAAACATGATTGTGGGTCCTCATCCTTCCCCTACTAAAGTCCACAATCAGTTCCTTGGTCTTACTGATGTTGAGAGCCAGGTTGTTGTGCTGGCGCCATTTAGTCAGTCGGTCGATCTCATTTCTATACTCTGACTCATCCCCATCTGTGATTCGTCCAGCCACAGTGGTGTCATCGGCAAACTTGATGAAGTTCGCATTATGACCGGCTACGCAGTCATGCGTATAGAGTGAGTAAAACAGGGGGCTGAGCACACAGCCTTGAGGTGCTCCCGTACTTATTGTTACTGAGGATGAAGTGGTTCCTCCAATTTGAACAGACTGTGGTCTGTGGATGAGGAAGTCGAGGATCCAATTGCAGAAGGATGCACAGAGACCCAGTTCCGTGAGCTTGGTAACCAGCTTGGAAGGGATGATGGTATTAAACGCCAAGCTGTAGTCTATAAACAACAGCCTGACGTAGGTGTTTTTATTGTCCAAGTGGTCCAGTGCGGAGTTGAGAGCCAGTGAAATTGTATCCTCCGTTGACCTGTTGTGGTGGTATGCGAACTGTAGTTGGTCGAGGTTCTTGTCGAGGTAGGAGTTGATGTGCACCATAACCAACCTCTCAAAGCACTTCATCACCACAGACGTTAGTGCCACTGGTCGATAGTCATTGAGTCACGTCACCTTACTCTTCTTGGGCACCGGTATTATTGATGCCCTCGTAAAGCAGGTGGGAACCTCAGACCTCAGAAGTGAGAGGTTGAAAATGTATGTAAAAACTCCCGCCAGTTGGTCCGCACAGGTTTTTAGAACAAGGCCGGGTATACCATCAGGTCCAGGCGCTTTCCGAAGGTTCACCCCTCTGTAGGATCTTCTGACGTCGGCCTCTGTGACTATGACTGTAACACTGTCAGGGCGAATAGGGGCTCGGGAAGGCACATCAGTGTTCTCCCTATCGAACCATGCGTAGAACGCATTGAACTTGTCAGGGATTGATGCTTCGCTGTTGTTTGAGCCGCCTCCTGATTTCGCCTTGTAGGAGGGGATGGCATTCAAGCCCTTCCACAGCTGCCGAACATCCGTCTCATCCTCCAGCTTAGAAGAGAAGTCTCTTTTGGCCTTTTGGATGGCCTGACCAAGGGATGGCCTGACCAAGGTCGTATCTGGACTTCTTATAGACCTCTGCATCGCCAGACCTGAATGCCCAGGATCTTGCCGTCAGAAGAATGCGGATCTCATGGTTCATCCAAAGTTTCTGGTTAGGAAACACTCGGAAGGTTTTTAGTTGGAACGCAGTCCTCCACACATTTCCTTATGAAGTCTGTAACGACTGTGGCGTATTCATTCAGGTCCGTTGCCGAGTTCCTGAATATTGCCCAGTCTACAGACTCCAAGCTGTCCCGGAGTTGTTCCTCTGCTACGGTGGTAAATGCCTCGGAGTAAGCGTTCTGGTGACCACGGCGTGCAGCTCCTTCAATGCAGACGGATGTCTGCCTGGGGTGGGATGTAGACCGCGGTCAGGATGATGGAGGAGAATTCCCTCGGTAGGTAGAAGGGACGGCACTTCACCACCAGATGTTCGAGGTGTGGAGAGCAGGAGTTGGACAGGACTGCCACGTCTGAGCACCGCGAAGAGTTGACCATGAGGCAGCCGCTCCTTCCTCTCCCTTTCCCAGGTGCCTGCGTACGGTCCATACGGTGGATGGAGAACCGTTCAGGCTGGACCGCTGAGTCTGGGGAGTTGGGGGTGAGCCATGTCTCCATGAAACAGAACACAGAGCATTCCCTCGGCTCCCTTTGGTAAAGCAGCCTTTTATCAACCATTTATGCCACTTTTAAAGGAGTTGCGATTCAGATCACAAGGCTGATGTATCATGGAACTTGGAAAGTATTGAATGGAAAGAGACCAAAGTCTAGTAGGATACCTTTTAGTCATCATATAACTGATGAGCAATCTCAAATTAATTTAAAACAAACCGATGATATTACAAAAAAATAATGGTATGTTTTGGGAACCATTGCAGGAAAAGTCACTTGAATTTCCAAGCCTGACATACTTAGTATATGCTTTTCTTTAAAACTGACTCCTTTTGAATAATTATTTTATTTTCAGAATTAGGGATTTTGCTGCCTAAAACGGAAACTCTCCCAAAATGAGATATAGCAGCTTATAGTAAACAATTATAGTCAGCCCCACATGAAGCTTTTGAAGATTGTAAAGAACAAAGATGAAAAGTAGAAGGATTTTTGATATTTGGAAATTCTACAAACAGGGGGCAGATGATATTCACCGTAGAAAAATTAATTGTGTTGAACTTAAGGCCACAAAATCCAGGAAGAGTGTATATCTTATTAGGGTCCCAGCATTTTCATTTCCTGTGCACAAAATAATGGTATAGGGAACATGAAATAAATGTGGGGACACTGACAATAAATAAAATCTTCCACAATATCAATCAGTAGTAATAGGTGAATACATCAACATTTGGGAATAATCTGATGTGCTATTATTGGTTCAAAATTGAGTACATGTTGTATTTTACAATTATTAGTGTCACACCTAGAAAGCAGTGTTGCATTTCTGAATGTAAAATGAATGTACAATGAATGTAAAATTGTGGTATGGATGCTGAATTGAGCAATTAAGAAAAGGCTGTTTGGTTTATGTTACACAAGTAAACAAATCAATTTGAACAACTGCATACAATCCTCCAACACTTTCACCACCTCCAACGGGATCCCACTGCTGGCCACATCTTCCCATCTCCACCCCTTTCTGCTTTCCGCAGAGACCGTTCCCTCCGCATCTCCCTGGTCAGCTCGTCCCTTCCCACACAAGCCACCCCCTCCCCAGATATTTTCCCCTGCAACCACAGGAGATGCAAGACCTGTTCCCTTTACCTCTCTCCTCAATTCCTTCCAAGGACCCCAACAGTCTTTTCAGGTGAGGCAGAGGTTCACTTGCTCATCTCATCTATTGTATCCGCTGTTCCAGGTGTCAACTTCTGTATATCGGCTTGGCCTCGCCGATATACAGAAATTGACACCTGGAACAGCGGATGCAATAGATGAGATGAGCAAGTGAACCTCTGCTTCACCTGAAAAAACTGTCAGGTGTCAACTTCTGTATATCGGCGAGACCAAGCGCATGCTTGGCGTTGTTTCGCTGAACACAATTTGCCTTAACCTAACCTGCCTTAACCTCCCGGCTGCTCCGCACTTTAACTCCCCCTCCCATTGCCAATCTGACCTGGGCCTCCTCCATTGTCAGAGTGAGCCCCAGTGCAAATTGGAGGAACAGCACCTCATATTTTGCTTGGGTAGCTTACATCCCAGAAGTATGAACATTGACTTTGTTAACTTCAAATAGCCCTTGCTTTCCCTCTCTCTCTCTCCATCCCCTCCCCCTTCCCAGCTCTCCCACCAGTCTTACTGTCTCCGACTACATTCTATCTTTGTCCCACCCACTCCCCTGACATCTGTCTGAAGAAGAGTCTCGACCCGAAACGTCACCCATTCCTTCTCTCCAGAGATGCTGAGTTACTCCAGCATTTTGTGTCTACCTTCGGTGTGAATTTAAACCAGCATCTGCAGTTCTTTCCTACACAAATTGAATATAGAGATATGGTAGGGAGGGGTGTGCATGTTGCATCCAAGACTCTGAAAGGATTTGATAATGCAGACAAACCACAAGTAGTACCCAAAATTCGGCATTCCGATTATAGAAATTAGCCGCTGCAGAATTCACAGATCATAATACAAAGACTTCAAATGGTTAGCATTGTTTGCCAAGGACTGCTGTATTTTCCAGTTGCTAACCACTTTAATTCCCCTTCCCATACCCACCTTGCCATCCTGGGTCTCCTCCATTACCAGTGACACCATTTATGAACTGGAAGAACAGCACCTCATATTCTGCTTGAGTACCTTATCACCCAATTATAACAATATTGAATTCTCCAATTTTAGGTAACACCCCTCTCTCCTTTCCTGTGCCCACTCTCACTCCACTGTGCACCCATTTCTCCTGCTATCCTGCCGCCTCCATCCCCATCCACAATTATCACTTCCTCTCGTTTTACATTTCACTCTTCTCCTTATCTTATCTCCCTTTTGTCTCATTGTCTCCGTCCATACCCGTTATATCATTAGCTTTTATCCATCCTTCTGCCAAGGGAACCCTCCTGTACCCGCTAATCACTTGCCGGGCTTTGTCTCCTCCCCACCTCTTTTCCAGCTTTCTCTCCCCTTCTACAATCAGTCTGAAGAATGGTCCTGACCCAAAATATCACCAACCTATGACCTCCAGGGATGCTGCCTTGCCCGTTGAATTACTCCAGCACAGTGTCATATTAATTTTCTTGTCAAGCTACCAACTGTACCAGTGATACAAATAGAACGCAAGCATTTTATCGCCTTCGCATACCAGAATGCCTCGGGCTCAAGCATTTCAACACTCAGTTACTAAGTTCAATATAGACGCTTCAATACAAAAAAAATTATTTGGAGTACAAATCAATGTGAATGGATTAAAAAAAAAATTACACCATTCACAATGATGTGCTCTGGATTTATTTGGGAAAAATCTTGCCAAAAATTAGTGGGGCTGTGTAGATTTGCCATTGTCCAACTACTCTTTAGCCCAAGTGTCCTTCACTGCAGTTTTAAAAACTGTAATAAACATTGAAATATCAACTAGTTTCAACTAGAGACATTAACTATATCGTCGTTACCAGAACTTAGAAATTAAAACCCTTCATGGAGTACTTTAAAATAATAACGTCACCTTTAATCAGATTTCAGACTAGAAATAGAGCACCACACTAATATATTGACATTTACTCAATATAAAATATCCAGAAAAACTTTACTTCATTAAAAATGACAAACAATTATCACCAATAACAGGTCAACGTATGTTTCAATGCAATTGTTTTAAAACATTTTTTTTTCAGTTTTATGTCTATTTGGTTTCATGCAATTTATTATTAAAACAGGGAAAACACTATGATTATGAGTGTCACCAATACCTGCTGAATTCTCTCGGATTCTTTGAGAGTGCTTTCCTTGGCTGGCATCTTCCCAAACAATTTCCAGCCTGGAGTATTCTGGTCTAATGGTATGGAATCTTTTAGTTTCTTAGCAAACAAATTCCTGAAAAGTAGAAGCAGAAAGCTATTATCTGGAATTCATCCAATTTTAAAAAGATGGCTAGCAAATGAACATTAGCACCCCAGAGAGGATGAAACATTATTTTTGCATTACACCAATTTATCTGAAGTTCTGTATATTAAATAAGGTGGCCCTGCTGCTTGTGAACAGTGGCAAATCTATTCAAAATCTGTTGCCCATGATTCACAATGCAATAAATTCAAGCAAGCTGCTGATGCAAAAATTCAGAAATCAAAGTCGTAAAAATGCACAGCAGTTCATAAGATCATAAGTAATGGGCATTAACATAATGAAGACTTGTACGATAATGTGCTGGAAATAATCAGCAGGTCAAGCAGCAACTACAGAGAAACAGTTAGCAGTTCAATGACCCTGAAACATTTATCCACGGAGGCTGCCTGATCTGCTGAACATTTCCAGCACATTGTTTAATGATTTTCAATTACCAAAGATTTCATTAAATTCATCAAATAGAAATATTTATGAATCACAGTATGATGAGAGATCACAATTGCTAAAATTCAAACTAATCCTGCTGGCATTGGCCATTTTAGATTATTGGAGGTTTTTTTAAAATCCATTCACATTGATTTGTACTCCAAATCAGACTGTGGGTCTGTCCAGTTTGCTTCAATCAACTATCCCTATTTTCTAGTCAGTACAAACTTGAGAAAAGATTCACAATCTGAAACGCCGGGAGAATTTACAACAAAATAATCAATGCATGTATTGGTGCATGCTTCATTGATCATTTAGTGGTCAGAAAAATGATATAGATTGCAATATAGTATGCTTCAATTCATTACAAATCACTTTCCTTTTTAAAAAGATGTATGAAGTAGTTGATGTCTTCTTTTGCTTAAGTTGCAACATCTTTCACCTGTCATATATTATGTTTATTTCAGCACTTAACATTTCACCAGCAAATAGGATGATACTGGGTTGTACTCAATTTTGCTTGCATTAAATATTGCGACAGTGAAATTTCCTGTGTTTTGTTAGAAATGTTTCTGAATACTATTTGACGACTATTAGCAGATTAAATTATTTAAAGGATAAAGGTGCCGATTACCATTGGGGGGAAAAAAAACAATGGCAAATGGTTTCACTCTTCTGCCAGAGAGTATTTTTTTCAATTGCAATATTATGTTAATAAGAGAACATTAAATAAAGTCAAAATATATTGCTAAATTATAAATTAAATTATACCTAATGAAAGCTGTATTCAAAAGCACAAATCTGGCTTCTTTATTCTGTTACCTCTAATTTATCTTTTTTGTTAAATTTATTGCTATGGTTGAAGTAGTTAGTTCTGCTATAATGTGATATTTGTGTTCCTATGAAAACGTTCATCGTAGAAAACCTTGTTATAGAAGGGGGAAATATGTGTTTTTTGGGTGGGTTGGGGAGAAAGAGAAAAGGTTTGACACAATAACCAAGCATTTTCAAAAATAAGTCTTTGTAATAGGTGCAAGTTATTTTTTGTGAATGCAAGCTAAACCATTGTAAAGGATGCATGTCACATTGTTTAACAGCACATTTGCACAGGTATCAAAAGGCATTGCAGAGGGTGGTGAAAATTGCCCAACGCATCACCAGTTCCTCGCTCCCCTCCATTGAGTCTGTCCAAAGCAAGCGCTGTCTGCGGAGGGCGCTCAGCATCGCCAAGGACTGCTCTCACCCCAACCATGGACTGTTTACCCTCCTACCATCCGGGAGGCGCTACAGGTCTCTCCGTTGCCGAACCAGCAGGTCGAGGAACAGCTTCTTTCCGGCGGCTGTCACTCTACTCAACAACGTACCTCGGTGACTGCCAATCACCACCCCCCCCCCCCCCCCCCGGACACTTATTATTATTTATTCAAATCATTTGCTATGTCGCTCTTCAAGGGAGATGCTAAATGCATTTCATTGTCTCTGTACTGTACACTGACAATGACAATTAAAATTGAATCTGAATCTGAATCTGAAATAAGTTATAGCTTGTCAATTTCAATGCCCACTTGCAGTTAAAGTAACAGCTATATTTTTAATCATGATGTCTGATTACTGCAAGAAAGTTACTCCGAAGTCTTTTTCCCCCAAGATTGCTACTTTTGTTTATCAATTTCTAAAATAACTTAAGTGGTTCTCTAGTTCCTGATCCAAATCACTACAACCAATTTGGCCAGGTTAATACAGTGTTCACCATCAATCAATTTAAGTCTAATTCTCATTCTGGAAACGCGTATTAAAGCCGAACTCCTTGTTCATATTTCCCAGAAAGCTGGTACAGGTGCACAACCTTTTATCCGAAGTTCCAAATAACGAAAAGCTCCGAATAGCGGACATTTTTTCGGTCCTTGAAGAAAGGTCCTTGAAGACGTTCACCGAGGGCGGCCCGCAGAGGTGACAGCGGAACCTCCGGTCGGTCCCCGAAGAAAGGGGAACTAAATCCTCATTCATAAAAGAGAAGGTGAGGGTATATTGCGCGGGAGGGTTAATAATTGACAATCTGCTGCTGCCTGCCCGCTGAGTTAAAAAGTTCCCAAGGTAGACTCACGATACACAGTGTATCGTGAGTCTTGCGTGGGAACTTTTTAAACTCAGCGGGCAGGCAGCAGCAGATTGTCGCTCCCTTCAGTTTCACCCCACCTACACCCCTCTGCTTCCCGGCCATGTGTGTGACCCCTTCCCTCCCCTCTCCAGCTCCCCGCCCATTGCACCAGCGCGGGGGCTTTGCACTGTCTTCACGTCGGCGATGCCAGCAGGTCAGTGCCAGTCACTGGAGACGTCAGGACCAACGGGACACCGACCCCCAGGCCCACTGCAAGCACGGAGATCCCAGAGACCCACAGCCAGCAGCAGCCCAGCCCCGTTCCAACTCCAGAGGAACACGCTCCCCGTAGGGACAGAAGCTGATGGTGTGCAAGGTACGTCTTGGTCTTGGGGTTGCGGATGAGGCGGCGCAGCTCGGGCTGTGACGTCTCCGGCCACCCCCCTGTACAGGAGCTGAGACTGGGAACTGTGGGGTTGTTTGCAGTTGCAGAGGGAGGGGGCAAAGGCGGTACAGTTCCCAGTCTCAGCTCCAGTCCAGGGGGGTGGCCGGAGACGTCAGGACCAACGGGACACCGACTGCAAGCACGGAGATCCCAGAGACTCACAGCCAGCAGCAACTCTAGCAGCTCGGACTGTGGGCGAACTGCCACTTGTCGCTGTAGCGGCGCATCGGGAAGTGGGTTCCTATTGGTCCTGACGTCTCCGGCCACCCCCCTGGACAGGAGCTGAGAGACGTCCGGACCACCAGAAGCCGCTCCCCGATGGGCCGCTACGGCGACAAGTGGCAGTTCGCCCACAGCCCGAGCTGCGCCCCCTCATCGGGACACCGACCCCCAGGCCCACTTGAAGCACGGAGATCCCAGATCAGCAACTCCATCCCAGCCCCGCTCCAACTACAGAGGACCACGCTCCCCGTAGTGGCAGAAGCTGATGGTGTGCAAGGTACGTCTTGTTCTTGGGGTGGCGCAGCTCGGGCTGTGGGCGAACTGCCACTTGTCTCCGTAGTGGCCCATCGGGGAGCGGATTCCTCTGGAGTTGGAGGGACAGGGAGACACAGCGGCTTTTGAGAATGGTGGGCAATCACTTCCAAAGTTCTGCCCATACAGTCAGTACACCTCTCCTACACTTGTCTCCCGCACTAAGATCATCTCGCAGAGAATTATCCCAGCCTAACCCTCCCTATTCTCTCCTATTCTGCAAGAGAAAACTACATTGAAGACTCAAACTCACGATCGAGTAACTGCCGGGATCTAGGCGCAAACTCGCGATCTTGCGGATATGAGCCGAGCACTCTACCACTGAGCCAGCCGTTAAAATCTACGCTAAAAATCTTCCATTCCGAAAGCCGAAAAATTCTGAATTACGAAAAGTGTCTGGTCCCAAGGCTTTCGGATAAAAGGTTGTGCACCTGTATATAGAGTGGTGAGGAAGGCAAATTGCATGCTTGCCTTCATTAGTCAAAGTATGGAGTACAAGAATTGTGACTGTACAAAACATTGATTAGGCTATTGTATAAGGTTTATTGGAAAATAATTGGAATGTTTTTTCCCCCAGACCATCCTGCTGCCTTGAGGATTTGGTCCATTGGTACATCCAACTGTATCGCTGCCGATGTAGCTGCAGCCCTGGTGGAATGAGATTTAAAAATATTAGTATCCACCCCAGCCTGTGTTAGCACCTGTTTCAGCCATCTTGAGATGGTCTGGACTGTCACTCTTTTGTGTGGTTGCTTGTGGCTGACCAAAAAGTGCCTTCTCATTGCCTCTTAGGATTTTCGTTTTCTCCATGTATAACGACTGATGTCTTATTATACACAGACAGTCATCTGTTTGGGTATGACCTAAATTGTATATTGAGGCCTGCTGATCCCTGCCTGTTCTGCTTACCAACTCATAGATATGAAACGTAATATTTTCTGTTGAGGAAGTCATGTTGTCCAGTCTTAGTTTATGCAGTGACTGTACCCTCTGTGCCGTGACCAATGCCATTAGCATGACTATTTTTAATGTCAGTCTGTGTAGGGACAGAGCTGTTGTGGGAGACCAATTCCTGAGCATCTTCAGGATAATACTTACATCCTATATTTGGGAGTACCTGGTTCTTGGGGGATTAGTATTAAAAATTCCCCTGATAAGTTTTGTTACCAGTGGGTGAGTCCCAACAGAGTAACGCTCTGTCCCCTGCCATAGGTAAGTCGAAAGGGCACTTCTGGCGCAGTTGATGGCACTGTAACTGAGCCCCTCACCATAGTGGAGGCCTGCCAGATATTCCAGAACAGACGGGATGTTCATGTCTCTGTAGGTGATGTTGTTTTTATGGCAATGCATCGCCTACTTCCTGATATAGGCCAGATACTGTTTTTTGGTTGACCGTCTTTGGGCCGCCGAGATCATGTTCACTGTTCGGTCCGTCAGTCCCAGTTGTAGTAGAGGTGTTTTTTAAAACTCTACAAATTAATGTTCAAATGTTTATGGCATGGGTAGCTATCCCTTGTTACGGGATGTAGCAATAAATCTGGTCTATGTGGGATGGTGATACATGGTTCTAATACCATGTTTAATACCACTGGGAACCATGGTTGAGTAGGCCAATCGGGTACTACCAATACCAGACGCAGAGTCTTGTTGTATTTTCCTTAATACCCGACTGATGAGGCAGGAAGGAGGGAATGCATAAATAAACAATTTCCCCCCCAATGCAGCGAAAATGCATCTGTCGCCGCTGCCCCAGGGTCTGGTACCCACGAAACATAATTTGATAACTGGTGGTTAAGTCTGGATGCGAATAGATTGATATCTGGTGTTCCATATTTGTAATATCAGCAAATACTTTTTATTCAACATCCATTCGGTGTTTTCATTAAATTTGCGTGACCTGGTGTCTGCCACTAAATTTAGTCTTCCTGGTAGGTAAGTGGCTGATATCCAAATATCTCTCTGGATACACCATTGCCAAATTGTATTAGCCAGATTGTCACATGATGTCGATTTGTTTCCACCCATGTGGTTAATGTATGCTACCACGGTGGTATTGTCTATCTGTAGTCTAACATGCTGGTGATATGATCCAGTACAATATGACTTTAGGCCATGGAATGCACCCAACATTTCCAGGTAGTTTATGCCCAGTGTGAGTAATAATGATGCCTCCTGAGCAGTCCATCTACCTCCACAGCTGGTGATGGTATTGGTGGCTCCCCACCCAAGTGCACTGGCATCAGTTTGTAGTACCATGGAAAGGTTACTGGCAATGATTGGATTGGAACAAAGCCAGATGTTATCTATCCACCATTTTATTCCATTTTAGCTTGATTGGTAGTTTCATAGGTCTGTCAAAGTGACCTGCATTAATTTAGAGTGCTTGTATTTTTGCTCTCTGTAAGTTTTTGGTAATGTAGAGGTCTAAATTGTGTGGCTGGAAAGGCAGCCACCATTTGCCAATTACTTTTGCTACCAATCTGATGGATGGTTTGCTGATGTCAATGAGGTTATGCAAGCCTCTATTAAATCTCTAGCCTTTCCCTTGGGCAGAGTCACCGACATGTGAACTGAGTCAATGGTGAAACCCCCAAATAGTCCATAGTAGTGGAAGGCGTTAGTTTAGATTTAACTGGATGGATAATAAATCCCAGTTTTTCAAATAACTGTTTTGTGGCTGTTACAGTTTGTTTGGCCAATTCCAAAGTTTTGCCCACAATGAGTATGTCATCTAAATATGCCATGACCATGTGTTTACGTTTCCGTAGAAACGCTAGGGCTGGTTTCAAAATTTTTGTGAACAGCCTGGGGCTGATGACCCATTTGGCAGTGCTTTATACTGCCAGAGTTGCCCATCCAGTTGAATTTTAAGTAACATCTGTGGTCACCTCGTATAGGCACTGAATAGTAAGCATCTTTTAAATCGATGCTGGCCATGAAGTAACCTTTGGAAATTAATTGTTTAGCAGTAACAAAGGTATCCATTTTGTCAGATCTATGGTGATGCGACAACCACCATCTTTTTTGTTTTTGATAAATATATTGGACACGAATTCTAATGGTTCGTGTTGAGTTTTCTCAATTACACCTTTTATGTAAAGCCGCTCCAGTTCAGCTTGCGCTTTTGATTTTTCTTTATCAGAAGGCACGAACATTCGGTTTGGTATATGTTGAACTGGAGTACTGTACTTGTGTATAAACTCTATTGTATATCCCTGGATACTGCTTAAGATGTAAGTATCGGTTGTTAACATGCTCCATGCATTCAGAAAAGAGTGTAGTCTCCCCCCCCAACCTCCATGCTCCCTGTATTTTGTATGGAACCAGACCCACCTACCTCCATAGTTACCAGTGGCAGGTTTACTTATTTTTGTAGGTTCTTTGCTGCTGTTGTTGCGCTGGTGTCTGGATTTTCGGTTTGGTTGGCGTTGGAGGTCCCTGCATCTTCCAAGAAGGCCGGCCTGGGCCATGGCCTAAAAGGACTCATGTTTTGAATACCGGGCCTTCGATCTTTCACCAGTTCTGCTGGTGGGTGCATAGGGGTGCTGTCTTTGGCTGTAGGGTTTGTTGGAGTCCATTTTATTAGTCCAGTAGGTTCTCTTGTTCCTGCACTCCTTGCACATGTCTTTCCTTCTGCGGACCCCTCTTCCAGGTCAGCCCAGAACTGACCCGCAGTGCTCCCCTCTGATGAGGTAGAAGCACTGTGCGGCCCTTCAAGAGGTACTGCTATGGGTTTATCATAGGGCCCACAGTGACCCGACTCCATCTCCCGGAGTCTGTCACATTGGAGCAAATGCTCCACACACCGCTCCATCCGGCTCCAGCGCTCTCGGTCGCTGGCTGCCCACGGGTGTTCAAAATCGGACTCCTCTGAGTCCACGACCTTGTTTGTTTTGTGTCTAACCTTTCCGCCCGGCTGCGTGGATCTGGCCGGTGCGGAGGCGACATCGTGCACAGCTGATCCCACTATCGGTGATCCGAGTGCCGCTGGCTGCTGCTGGCTGCCCGCTGCTCCGTGGTCCTCCTTCACCAGCTTTGTCCTTACTGCCGTGGAGTGGATCTGGCCGGTGCGGAGGCGACATCGGGCACAGCTGATCCCATCTAGCCCACCAGCTTTGTCGCAGCCCGTTGGTTTCTCCACCTGTAATTAGCATGGTAAAAACACAAAAAGACCGCAGCTCTTACCTGCAGGTCCAAGTTAAAATTGTCGCTACGGGGGAACGTCATTCCACCCCGTCTCCTGCCGTTTTCGACTTGTCCAAAAGTCGACGGCCCCATTTGAATAGTCTCCCGCCCGGCCGTGGTGTTCTGGCCGGCGCGGGACCAAAAGTCGGCACAGCTGATCCCTTACGGGGCTTGTGCCTTCAGCTGCTGCTGGCTCCCGCAACTTCGCGGTCCTCCCCAGCCAGCTTTACTCGCAGCACTTGTGGACACTATTTTGTCCAGCTTCCCCCCCTGTGTAAAAACAGCGCGGGGACAAAAACTACCGCAGAGTAAATCACTTACCTGCAGGTCGCGGTTTTAAACTTACCGCTGCGGGGGAACGCTCCACCCCGCCTGTCGTTTCGCAAGCGTGAAGCGATATGACACGCATGCGTCGTGGCGGGGTTCTTCGCGTAGTGACTCACGTGACTCCGAAGTAAAATACAGTGTTCACCATCAATCACGTTAAGTCTAATTCACATTCTGGAAACACGTATTAAAGCCGAGCTCCTTGTTCATATTTCCCAGAAAGCTGGTATATAGAGTGGTGAGGAAGGCAAATTGCATGCTTGCCTTCATCAGTCAAAGTATGGAGTACAAGAATTGTGACTGTACAAAACATTGATTAGGCTAAACAGAAAAGTATGGTGTTAGTTCTGTTTGTTACATTGCAGGAAAGATGAGATCAAGCTGGAAAGGATGTAGAAAAAATTCACGATGATGTTGCCTGGATTGGAAGATTTAAATTATCAGGAAAAATTAGATTGGCTAGTTCTTTATACTCTGGAGCAAATGGTGTTAAGAGGTGACTTGACCAAAGTATATAAAATTGATGAGAGGTCTAGATGGGGTGGATAGCCAGTGTCCAAGTGAGGGACTTAAAGGGGATTTGAGTATATTTTGACCCACCCCACACAGAGTAGTTGGTATCTGGAATTAACTGCCACAGTTGGTGGTAGAGACAGGTACAGTAACAATATCGAAGAGACATCTTGATAGATACTTAAAGTAAAGTAGGATTAGTAAAGGTAGGCATGATGGTCATCATAGATGTTGTGGGCTGAAGGGCCTGTTGCTCTGCTGTAAAAAAACCTTTGGCCGTCGACCAATTTTACAGCAAGCTACGTCTGTTATCAAAGAAAAGCAAGTTCAAGGCCTCCAGTGTGGAATGTTATCCAGTTGGCCAATTCTTACACACGCCACACCAGGAAACAAAAACAAATTCTTAAGTTACACAGCATGTTAAAAAAGAATCGGAAAACGTGATTAGGATACAGGCTAAAATATCAACACTTTCAACTATTATATCTTGCAGAGAATTATGGATGCTGCCCAGACTATCATACAAACCAACCTCCTTTCCATTGACTCCATGTACACCAAGCTGCCTCCGCAAGGCCACCAGAAAAATCAAGGACAAGTCTCACCCTGGTCACTTCCTCTTCTCCCCTCTCTCATCAAATCAAGACATACAGAAGTGTGAAAACACACACCTCCAGATTCATGGATAGTTTCTTCCCAGCTGTTTTCAGACAACTGAACCATCCTATCAACAACTAGAGAGCAGTCCTGAGCTACAATCTACATAATTGGACCAAACTGTATACTGTACTGGACTTTATCTTGCACAAAACATTATTCCTTTTTATCATGTATCTATACACTCCGGACGGCTCGATTGTAATCATGTATAGTTTTTCCGCTGACTGGTTAACATGCAAAGGTTTTTACTGTACCTCGGTACACGTGAGAATAAACTACACCAAGAGATAAATAAGGGGTGTGAGTCAGGAAAAATCTAAGGGATTTGGTGACGTAAGCTTGCTCAGACCAGATGGGCCAGCTACTTAAAGTGTCATTTAAGCATGAGTTTGTATATCCCCTGGATCTGTGAATATCACAAACTAATGAAAATGAACTTTGATAATTGTGACTTCATTACTGTGTGAGAACTGTGTGTTGGCAATTCACTTGGGGGAATGCCCATGTGCTGCTCTGAACAGAAACATGGGATCTAATGCTCACCCAACAGCATTTCTGACCTATATTCAGGACCTCGCCCAAAAGATTCTCACATATCACTGTAGGCAAAATTTGTCTCCTCGTACCACATTTGGTTGTAATAAATGACCACAATGTAGTTTGTACAAGAATGGCAACGTGAAAATAAAAATGTAATCATATAAAAGCATTTCTGCCATATTTTCTAATTTTCTGTTGCATCACAAGTGAATCACTAATAAGCGCATTAAAATTAAGGAACATTTTCAAACCTTACAGTGTTTGCGAATTGAAAAGTACACATTATTCTTTCAGCTATATTTAAACAGTAGGAAAAATAAATATACTTTAAGAACAGGCACAATCTCATATGACAAAAGAATCTTTGTGGAACAAAGCAATAACCGATTTCCATTCAAGGGGGCAGATTAGCATGTGTGCGTGTGTATATACACACGCACCATTTTTCCCCTTCTCTCTCATTTATTATATTGTTTACAGTGTACTATGTTTACATATTCTGTTGCGCTGCAGCAAGTAAGAATTTCATTGTTCTATCTGGGACATATGACAATAAAACACTCTTGACTCGTGATTAATGAAAAAAGCATCCAGCTTTGTACAACGTAACTAGGCATAAGGTTCCAAAATGATAGAGGTTAGCATTTTCCATTTATAAACTTCCCAATTCTTATTTCAATTCTGCCAGATCGAAAAAGACTTCCTTGCCCAATTAAAGAACTCAAATATGCCTTTATATGCTAAATAAATAACCTCAATTTAATTCTAAAACTTCCTTAACTCAACACCTCAGGATCTTCCCACCAATGCAATGGGAAATAGAAGAAAATTAGTTTGGAGAAGCTCAGTTACAGTATACACAAAAACATGTTCAATGTATGTGCAAAATTCTCTGCTTCAGAGGGAGGTTGAGGCTGGTTCTCTGGATGCTTTCAAGAGAGTTAGATAGAGATCTTAGGGATAGTGGAGTTAAGGGATATGGAGAGAAGGCAGGAACGGGGTACTGATTGTGGATGATCAGCCATGATCACATTGAATGGTGGTTCTGGCCTACTCCTGTATCTATTGCCTATTATTAGTCCTTGGCCAACAACAATCCTACTGCTATTCCATTAAATTTAATGGGGAAATATGCATCATGTATTCACAGAAATATTACTGCTAACAAGGCCTTATATATATCGACAGGGAACTCCTTACCTGTCAGAACAGAAGAGCAGTAGCCATAATTTCAAATAATCAAAGTCTCGAGTAGAATATCAGAGGCAACAATTGCTCCATGTTGGATTCACTTCTGTATTTTGTCGCCTTTATTCTCGTCACAAGCAGTAACAAGTGCACTGTTGGACTTAAAATATTAATCTAGGTCACGTCCTGCCAGCTATCCAATACAGTACTAACACAGACGACAACTGAAAATGCATACCTCAAGGAGGGGACAGGTTGCAATTAGACCTGCCCACTGAAAGACATTTTAAAATAAAAGCTATTCACAGGTATTAAACTGCAAGCAGGGGTTCTACAATTACCGTAAATCCTTCACCATCAATCTCAATTAATGGAAGAATGGAGGCTTTCTAAATGCATTTCAATACTCTAAATAGGGAAGTTGTGATTTCTATGGCACAAAAAGCAAAAGTTCGCAATAACAGAAATAAAAGCTGAGCATAGTAACAGCTGCCAAAACAAACCCCCTACACTTGCAGTGAATAAGGAAGTCGCATAATGAATTAACTTCCTGAAAACTCTTTATCTTAACAGCACAGTTATACAAATACCACATGTTGTCGACTCTAAAAAGGCAACAGGACGCGTCATTTTATGTGCTAGAATGAACAGTGGTCCATTCATGAACGCAAAGTTTCTGACTATACTCACAAAGCAGTACTAAAAATGTCTCCATCTAGTTTGGCTTGGATCATTGTCTCGTGCACTGTGATACAGAGAGAAACTTTGTTTTGCGTGGTATCCAGGCAAATCATTTTATTCACGACGAGTACATTAGGTAATGCAAAAGAGAAATATAAACAGTGCAGAATAAAGTGTTACAGCTACAGCGAGAATGCAGATAACAGAAAAAAAGAGCTGCAAAAGTAGATTTGTTATATACTGCAATTCCAGCTTTGTTTCTAATGCTGTATATTTACATTAACCCTCTTTATACATTACAAGTGCAACTGCAAAGATAAATTGAAAACTAACATAGCAACATAGACAATAGGTGCAGGAGTAGGCCATTCGGCTATTCTAGCCAGCACCGCCTTTCAATGTGATCATGGTTGATCATCCACACTCTGTACCCCGTACCTGCCTTCTCCCCATATCACTTGATTCCGCTAGCCCTAAGAGCTCTATTTAACTCTCTTTTGAATGCATCCAGTGAATCGGCATCCACTGCCTTCTGAGGCAGAGAATTCCACAAAAACACAACTCTCTGGGTGAAAAAGTTTTTCCTCATCTCAGTTCTAAATGGCCTACCCCTTATTCTTAAACTGTGGCCCCTGGCTCTGGACTCCTCCAACATCGGGAACATGTTTCCTGCATCTAGCTTGTCCAATCCTTAATAATTGTATATGTTTCTGTAAGATCCCCTATCATCCTTCTAAATTCCAGTGTTGTTCCATTCTTTCATCATATGTCAGTCCCGCCAACCCGGGAATTAACCTCGTGAACCTACGCTATACTCCCTCAATAGCAAGAATGTCCTTCCTCAAATTAGGAGACCAGAACTGCACACAATACTCTTGGTGTGGTCTCACCAGGGCCCTGTACAACTGCAGAAGGATCTCTCAATACTGTACTCAAATCCTCTCGTTATGAATGCCAACATGCCAGTAGCCTTCTTCACTGCCTTCTGTATCTGCATGCTTACTTTCAGTGACTGATGTACAAGGACACCCAGGTCTCGTTGCATTTCCCCTTTTCCTGGTCTGACACCATTCAATAATAATATGCCTTCTTGTTCTTGCCACCGAAGTGGATAACCTCACATTTATCCACATTATACTGCATCTGCCATGCATCGGCCCATTCACCCAACCTATACAAGTCACCCTGCATCCTCATAGCATCCTCTTCACAGTTCACACTGCTACCCAACTTTGTGTCATCTGCAAATTTGCTAATGTTACTTTTAATTCCTTCATCTAAATCATTTATATTGTAAATATTTTATTTGAACAATTCAGCTGCACAAGAGAGATATTTAAAATTCTTTTGGACTTTCCTTTGATAACAAGCATGCTCCATTTGCACATACATTAGGCTAATTTTGTTAGTCAGAAAATAAAGATACATCATTTGATATGGTATTGCAACGAGTGGCATCAAAAGCACTCGAGACTCAGAACAACTCAGAAACGGCCATTCATAGGAATGAATGCATGTACAAATGTTGGACTTTTGAATTTAATAATGGGAGCTTGCTCATAAATAGAGATCTCCATAATTCCAATGATGACTTAAGCAACAAAACAAGTTCAGTTTTAGAATATCAAGTCATGATCACAAGATTCAAAAGTGGAAAGATCTGTCACACGATAAAAAAAGAAGCCAATTATCACCTTGAACCTGCTCTGTAAAAATTTAGATTACCACCAAAACTTAAATTCCCACAGTGGTCAAGAAGGGAATTTGAATTGTCTTATCTGAATTGTCAGTCAAGGTATTATGTTACTAGTCTAGTAAATTAGCACCACTATAACTTTATGGTATCATCACCATAAACAGAGGGCAAGAAAAACTTTATAAAGACTGGAGACTTTGGAATTCTATGTTTAGTGATTGAAGAAAAGCTTCAGCAAACTAATCGTGCCTACTACTACTAACTGAAGGAAAGACAACAGAGGAACAAAGTACACAAATGGGATTAGATTCATTAATTCAGTTTATGACAAATCCCGACTGACTAAATGTGATGCTTCCATAATAAAATCTGCGTCTTTAAAAGCTTCAACCAAAAGCATCAAGTGGTCCCAAGCTTTACTTGCAGTTTCTCTAAAACTGATATTTTTTGCATAATAATAGCATTGCCTTATACCAGGGGTGGGGAACCTTTTCATGTTGGAATGCCGCATTGTTAGCTGTAATCTAATGTCCGCATCCAAGAAACTGCAATTAGATATACTTCAAAATGTACATTATTTTGTAATGATCTAACTATTATGTACTAACTTCAAGGAAATGAAAAAAATGTTAATTCTAAAGTTAACTAACCTTTTTAAAAAATATATTTTTATTAGAAGCATGTATACAAATAATAGTAAACGACAGTTTAATTACAGATTTCTTACATAGCTTCAGTTTTTTTTAAAGAATTTTTTTTAAGAATAAAGATAGGGAAAAAAGATGAGAGAAACTAATAGAGGAAAAAGAAGGAGACGCAAAAGGAAACTACTAATAACAAGATTGTGGAGATAGATCCAGGAAATATTGAGTATAACTATTCATCCAATCCCAAACTCAGGTTTCAATGCTGATTCTGTGCTAAACCAATTCACTTTTTCAAAAATTTCAATAAATGGAGACCATATTCTAACAAAAAATTCTGGTTTGTCAAATAAGCCAAGTCTTATTTTTTCCAAATGCAAGGTCTCAGTCATTTCCGTAATCCACTTTTTAATTGTGGGGGCTGCCGGTTTTTTCTAAAATTTTAGTATAAATTTTTTCGCAGTTATTTCGCAGTAATCAAGAAATTGTCTCTGATTTATCGTAAAGTTTGTGCTATGTTCTGATAATCCTAATATTATTCATTTTGGCTCTGGGTCCAGTTGGATATTGATAACTTCAGAAATAATTTTAAAAATGTCCACCCAGAAATTTTGAATTTTTATCCAAGTTACAAAGGTGTGCGTTAAGTTGGCTTCTTTAAATTAACATCTACCACAGAGGGGGAAAATATTTGGAAAAATCCTATTTAATTTTGCCTTCGAATAATGTAGTCTATAAACTATTTTGAATTGTATCAAGGAGTGTCTAGCATTTAACGAACAGTGATTTATATATTGTAAGCTTTCATCACGTGTCTTTTATTATGGGTTGAGCCAACTCGTCCTCCCATGCTCGTCTGTATGATTCTGAAGACGGAACCTCAGTATCTAAGAGGACATTATAAATATAAGATATTAATTTATTTGAATTGGGATGTCTATTCAAACATTCATCAAGGATTTCTGGACCCCTAAATCTATAATCTTGCATGTGTAGTTTTACATAATCTCTGAGTTGCAAATATGTAAAATAATTATTGGCGTGTAACTCGTTTTTCTGCTGTAGTTCCTGAAAAATGAGAGAAAAATGCCTTTTTGATAAAGGTCTCCCACTATTTTAATTCCATGGGTTTTCCATTGGACAAATCCTCTATCTAAAATAGACAGTTTAAAAGAAGGGTTATTTGCAATCGGGAGAAAAGGCGATAAATTACCCAATTTTCGAGTGGGTTTTAATTGTTTCCACATACGTATAGCACTATGTATAATCGGATTTCCTCCGTTTGTTTTTTAATTCAAATTAATCGGAGTTAAAAGAATCGAGCCCATTTCAAAAGGTAAGCAGTCCTCCTTCTCCATCTTTAGCCAGTCTGGCCGTTGATCAATGTCATCCAGCCAGAAGGTTATATTTTTAATATTAACTGCCCAATCTATCTATATATTACTAAAAGTCTGTTCTTGACCGGTTTTGGCAATCTGTGCTGCGATTTCCGGGAGAACGCCGCCACCTACGGCCGTCATTTTTGGCCACCTCACTCAGAGCCCTCCTCCGCCGCATGTGTGCAGAGGATTTTTCCAGTCAAAATGAGAGATATTAATGATTTTACAAAATTCCCCATTCTCCTTGCTGCCCTCGTTGGCGGCAGAGGGGATGGACTATAAAACCAGGAAGTGGTGTGCCCCAATCAGTCTCTACAACATGGAGATCTGAGCTCTGAATGACTGAACAAATGTCTACACAGCTGTGAGTAAGTACCCTTAATGTGGTTTGAAAATGAAAATATGATTATGGTTAGTTTGAGGAAAAAAGCACTGCCTGCAAATGTTTGTTTGGGTTGAAGTAAAAAGGAACTCTCTCTCTCTCCCCCCCTCTCTCTCTCCCTATCCCTCTCTTCTCTCTCTCTCTCTCTCCCCTCCTCGATCTCCCTCCCACCCCCCCCTTCCTCTCCCCCCCCCCTCTCCTCTACCCCCTTTCTCCTTTCCCCAGAGCTCCCCTCTGGCCCCACCCCCCTCCTCTCCTCTCTCACCCCCTCCCCCCCCCCTCCTCCTCTCTCCCCACCCACCCCCTCCTCTACCCCTCTCCTGCCCCTCCCCCCCCCCCCTCCTCTCCCCACTCTCACTCTCACCCCCCCTCTCCTCTCATCCCCCTCCCCTCCCAACCCCCTACCCCTCCCCCCCCTATTCCCTCTCCCTCTCTTATCCCCAGATAAAATTTTCCCCCTGCGGGGGGTGGGGAGATAGTTATTGTGTGTGACACTGCATGCCACCTCCCCCCCCCACAACCGCACGTTGGGGGAACAGACCCAACGGGTCTGCACTTGTTCTAGTATATTACTAAAAGTCTGATCTTGACCGCTTTTGGCCCACTGTGCTGCGATTTCCAAGAGAACGCCGCCACCTACGGCTGTCATTTTTGGCCACCTCGCTCAGAGCCCACGTCTGCCTTCCTGGACCAGAGTATTTTTCCCATCGATGAAAAATCAGAGAGAAATTAATGTTGTAAAAAAATTCACCATTCTCTCTGCTGCCCCTGCTGGGGAGGGGGGGGGGGATTAGTGTGTGTGACGCTGCATGCCGCCTCCCCCCCACAACCGCACGTTGGGGGAACAGACCCAACGGGTCTGCACTTGGTCTAGTAATATAATAGAAAGTTTGCTAAAGCGAATCCTCCATTAATTTTGGACTTGCATAAATGTTTTTTATTTATTCTGTAATTCTTATAGCCCCAGATAAAATTTGTAACAATTGAATCAATTTTTTTGAAAATTTTTTTTGGGAGATATTGATTTGAATAAGTATAATAATTGTGGGAGAAAAATCATCTTTATAGCATTAATTCTACCAACTAAAGTGATGGGAAGTGTTTTCCAATATTGGATATTTCTGTGTAATTTAGTAAGTAAAGGAGGAAAATTTGATTTGAATAAAGTATATTTCTTGGTCACATAGATTCCAAGGTATTTAAACTTTTCATCAGCAATTTTAAAAGGATACTGTTGAAGTATAAGCGGGTTTTGTTCCCTTATTGGCATAATTTCACTTTTATTCCAATTAATTCTATATCCCGAGAATGAACCAAATTGAGTTACGAGATTTAATAAACTTGGAATGCTAATTTCTGGGTTTGTGATGTATAATAATACATCATCTGCATATAAAGAAATGTTATTAACTGTATGTTGCAGTATTATACCCATGTATTTCTGAGTGGGATCTAATACTCTCTGCGAGTGGTTCCATAGCCAGGGCAAATAAAAGCTGGGAAAGTGGACATCCTTGTCTACGCTCTCTAGATAAATTAAATTTATGTGACATTTGATTTGTCAATATTCTAGCCGTTGGGTTTGTACAGTATATAGAAGTTTCACCCATGAACAGAAGTTTTCACCGAGATTAAATTTTTCCAATCACAGAAAAGAGGTAGGGCCATTCCACCTGATCAAATGCTTTTTCAGCGTCTATTGAAATGATTGATAAATCTTCTTCATTTAATATTCTATTTGAATATATGAGATTTGAATATATATTGAACAAATGTCTTAGATTATAGAATGAATATCGTTTCGCGATAAAAACTTTTTGATCGGGATGTATTAACTTGTGGATCAACAAACTTAATTTGTGAGCTAAAATTTTGGCTAGTATCTTCTGATCAGTGTTTAAAAGGGCCATGGCTCTATACGAGCCTGGGACTTCAAGATCCTTATCTTTTTTTTGGAATTAGTGTTATTGTTGCAAGTCAAAGTTTGTGGCAATCTCTGTTGCTTAAAAGCGTAACTATATAGAGTCTGTAAACGTAAAATTCATTGTTCAAACCGTCGGCGCCACGGATCTTCCCATTTTTCAGAGATCTGATAGTTTCTTCAATATCTGTTAATGTTATTTCTGCGCCCAATAAGTCTCTATCTCTCTCATTTAGACCCGAGAGGTTGCATTTCTGCAAAAGAAAAATTAATGTTCACTGAGCTCTGTTGTTTTTGCTGAGTATTATTGTCTATAGAAATCTTCTTTCAATAATTCACATTGCTGATTCGGTTCTTCATGAAATTTATAGATAAACATTTTGCTAACACCAGTCCCTGCTATAGCCAACACACTTTACAATGATGCAGCAAATCCACACTGAATGCCTCATCGTCCAACTTTAACATATTATGAAACTGATGATGCCATGTTGCATTTGCACGAATACAGTTAACAATACCTATAACTTGTTTGCAAAGTGATTTAGCACAGAGATTTTGCTGATGTAAGATACAATGAAAATAAATGAGAGCATCTGGATCTGATAATACCTTTATCTGTGCAATAAACCCTTCACGTTTTCCTGTCATGGAAGGTGCACCGTCTGTACATACACTCACTAGTCGGGGAGGATTATTTTGTTGAATCTTCTTTAACTCTTTGGTATTTTAAATACGTTAATTTTAAGATTAAAATTAAAATAATAAAAGACGAACAAAAACATTAATAAAAAAATAAAAGGATTTGTTCTACTAAATTTGGATTCAGTCACAAGGCCGCACTTAATGGCCTAGAAGGTTGCAGGTTCTCCACCTCTGCCTTATACTGTACTGTTTTACTAATAGAGGATATATGAGCCAATATATAAAAATCCACATGTAGAACAGCGGATACAGTAGATGAGGTTGTTGGAGGTGCATGTAAATCTCTGCCGAACCTGAAAAGACTGTTGGGGTCCTTGGAAGGAGTCGAGAGAGGAGGCATAGGGACAGGTATTGATTGCATCGCCTGCGGTTGCAGGGGAAAGTACTAGAGGAAGGGGTGGTTTGGGATTAGTTAACCAGGGAGTTATGGAGAGCACGGTCTCTGCAGAAAGCAGAAAGGGCGGTGATGGGAAGATGTGGCTAGTGGTGGGATTCCGTTGGAGCTGGCAAAAACAGAGGAGGATTATGTGCTGTATGTGACAGCTGATGGGGTAAAAGGAGAGGATTAGGGGGGAGTGGGAGCAAGAGAGGAGCTGCAGGATACCGAGACCTGTGTGAGAGCCTCATCTATGATGGAAGAGGGGAACTCCCATTTCCTAAAGAATGATGACATCTCGGATGTCCTGGTATGGAACACCTTATCTTGGGCCCTGATGTGGCGTAGGAGGAATTGGGAGTAGGGGGATAGAGGCTTTGCAGATAGGAAGTGTAGTCCAGATAACTGTGGGAGTCAGGAGGTTTATAATAGAGGTTAGTTGATAGTCAATCTCCTGTGATGGAGACGGCGAGGTCAAGAAATGGAAGGGTGGTGTCGGAGAAGGTCCAAGAGATTTGAGTGCAGGATAGAAATTGGTAGTTAAGTTAATGAAGTCCACGAGTTCTGCATGGGTGCCGGAGGTAGCCCCGATGCAGTCATCAAAGTAGTGGAGATAGGGTTTGGGGATCGGGCCAGTGTATGCCTGGAACAGGGATTGTTCAATGTATTCTACAAAAAGGCAGGCATAGCTGGACCCATACAAATGCCCATGACTACGCCTTAGATTTGGAGGAAGTAGGAGTTGAAGGAGAAATTGTTGAGAAGATTATTTTGGAAAATTAAGAAAACAATTACTTCATATAGCATGTTAACGGCAAACAGTTCTCAGAATCCCCAGGATAGGCTCCAGAAAGGAATAGCCAATGCCTTCAGGTGTTTAAAAAGTATTGAATTGGGAACATGGGGTGTGTGGGAGAGAAGGAATGGGGGAATAGGTGTTTTACAAGGAATTTTCATTTAAAATGATTGAAGTTACTGTTTGATACCATCTGTTCAAATTTTCACAAAACGTAAACCTTATTTAATCTCGTCAAATAAAAACTCTCTCGGAGAGCTTAGAAGTCCCAGCAACATTACATAGGTCATCCATCATTAATAAATGATATATGTCAATTTGTTTTAGATGAAAGAGATAAATTGATCCTAACTCCAGATAGAATGTCAGTTGTGTGTGTGTGTGTGTGTGTGTGTGTGTGTGTGTGTGTGTGTGTGTGTGTGTGTGTGTGTGTGTGTGTGTGTGTGTGTGTGTGTGTGTGTGTGTGTGTGTGTGTGTGTGTGTGTGTGTGTGTGTTTGTGTGTGTGTGCGCGCGCGCGCTTGCAGGTGCCAGATTCGGCCTTTGATTCCTTGCTACGGCAAAACAGCTCGGAAATTCTCCGAGATTTTTCCCATTTCGCTAGCGATTTCACCTTTACATTCAATCATCCACTCCTCAAAACATTTGGACATTTTTATGTACACGTTTTTTTGACTCACGAGCTGCTTGACGTCACAATGCCAACATGCCGACCTATCCAGGCCCACCTGCCTTCAGGCCCCCCCCCACACCCGCTGCTGTGGATTAAAGGCGCAGAGAGATGGAGAAACTTCTGCAGAACAAACATTCTACAGCTCCGTTCCGCTGTAGCTTCTTTGTTCTACACATCTCGACACATCACCTTATCATCACTGTTGGAGCAGCTCGTGAAGCCTTGCGCGCTCATTCCAGCTGTGGCCAAAGAGCTCTGCTCTATCATCTTTGGCTGTGGCTTTACAGAGTCAGAAGCCACTTCTCTCTCTCTCTCTCTCTCCCCCTTCGTTTGGCAGCACGGCTCTGCTTCCCCCCTCCCAATTAATTTTGTTAATTTATCAAAAGTTTATTTATGTATGGTTTTATTAGTTTATGAAAAGTTTGTGTGTTGTTTTTTTCTCTCTCTCTCTAAGGTTAATTCAGCTTACCTTTATTTGCTTCAGTTTTGAACAAGCAGTTTGATTTCAGTCATTTTTTTTGGCATTGTCAATAAACTTGAGAAAAGCATAAGTTATTTTTTGCTTAAACCAGTTATCAGAAATATATATTATGTTTGCGGTATGAACTTTAAGTTTATGAAAGAGAAAGTGATTAAGATATATAATTATTTTTATGTAGGGGTTTCCTGAGACATGAAAATTATTTCAAGGGATCGGAAAGGGCAAAAAGGTTGAGAAACGCTCCCCTACACCATGATTACAGATTTTGCTCATCTTGTATAAACAAACATCCCCAGAGCTATCAGGAAATAAATGTCAGACAGAAAACCAAAACGTTTAAATTTAAGGGAGGTGGTTTCCAATGGTAGTGCATAAAGCTCATTATTCAACAAGTGTTTATACACATTTGTGGTTAAAAGAGAAAGTGCCAAAAGAAAGCCCAAGAGAATCAGGTACAATCAAACCACAGCCCAACCATCCAAACCAAAGATACTAAAGTTTACTTTCCATTGGCTGTGGTCGGGTCACACATTAATTTTGCATCCCATCATGCCTCTAAAGTAAACAGTCAGTGAGGAACCTTGAGGCACTTCAGCACCCTCTGGTGGAAGTTTTAATATTTCTTTGTTAAAATGCTTGGCCAATGTATTTGAAGGAGATCATTCTAATGGCAGATTGCTAAATTAGTTTGTAATTTTAAGTCTAGGTTCATTATTGTCATGTGTACTGAGGTACAGCGGAAAACTTTATTCTGCGTGCTATACAATTAGATTAGATAACACTTTAAGGGCCCATATTCGCTCCCTACTCTTTTGCCCTTAATATACTTGTAGAATTTATTTGGTTTCTCCTTTACTTTATCTGCCAAAGCTATCTTATCCCCTTTTACCCTCCTGGTGTATCTCGTAAGTGAATTACTCGCCCAAGATGTCAGTTAAATAGTAGCTAGGGTCCGTCACCGTGCCCGTCGGAAACCAGCACCCGTGTCGCTAATGTTTTCAACAATGATGAATGAATGAATAGGGTATTTAACGAAATTGCTCAGCTAATCAGAGAGTAAGACAGAACAGAAATGGGTCTTCCAGTCCAACATGTCCAAGCCTTCCATTTTATTCACACACATCCATAACCCACATTGAAATTCTTCTGTGCCTCGCTTTCAAGTGCCTGTTTAAATGTCACTGAAATGTTATACTCATCTGTGATACCAGCACCATGTCTTCATCAAGCAGCAAGTTCCTAAAAATCAACCACGGGTAAAACTTGTTCACCTTACCGCCATGTTCTCTTGTTTTAGATGGCCCTGCCTTTGGTTTAAAAAACCTCTATGTATGTACCTCCATCAGGTTAACCCCGTCTCCATGCTCCAGGAAATATCACTCAGTTTATCCAATCTCCCTGTAACTAAAGTCCTTCAATCCACTTGAGCACAAACAAAAGCACAAAACACATCTTTTCCATTGTCTATGTGACTCTTAACTACACACAATACTTTAAGTGAGGTATAACCAGTGTCGGTCAAGTTTATCATATGCATAAGTACTGTGAAGTGAAGTTCCAGCATAACATCTTAATCTTTACATTCTATATGCTGACCTACAAAGGCAAGCATGCCATATGTCTTCTTCACCTCCTGTGTTGCCACTCTCAGGTACTCGGAGCCGAACCCCAGACTCTTTAAATCAACATTCCTCTGTACTTTATTGCCAAAATGCATCACCTCCTACTTGTCAGGACTATATTCGATCCACCACAGCTCTGCTTTCCACCTAACTTTTATCCTGCTGTTGCCTTAGACAATTTTCCCTGCTATCCACAACGCCACCAACGTTGTGTTATATTTCCAACATTCACATCCAAGTCTATATCATAAACAAGATGTCCCAGCACCAATGTCTGTGGTATGCCACTAGTCAGTCATGCAGCACAGAAACATGATGTTTAGCCCGACTCGTCATGCCGACCAAGATACCCCATCTATGCTAGTCCCACCTACCCTCTTTTGGCCCATATCCCTCTAAGCCATTCCTATCCATGTAACTATCCAAATGTTGTTTAAATGTTGCGATATTACCTGCTTCACCTACCCCCTCTGGCAGCATGTTCCATATACGTGCAATGACAATAAAATATATTATTATTATTATTATTATAATACCCACAACCTCTGAAAAGGTTGCCCCTCAGGTTCCTATTAAATCTTTCTCATACCTTAAACCTGCGTCCTCTTTCTGATATCCCGACTCCGGATAAAAGACTCACCCTATCTATTCCCCTTGTGATTTTACACAGCTCTAAAATCTCCCACAGCCTCCTGCATCCCAAGGAATAAAGACCTAGCATGCTCAACCTCTCCCTGGAGCTCAGGCCTAGTCCTGGCGACATTCTTGGCTGCACTCTTTCCAGATTAACAACATTCTTCCAACAGCAGGATGGCCAAAACTGAACACAATACTCTGCATGTGACCTCACTAACATGTTGTACAACTGTAACATAACATCCCAACATCTATACCCAATAACCTGATTGACTAAGGCCAAAGTATCGAAAGACTTCTTGACCAACCGATCTACCTGCCAGGCACTTTCAAGGAACTATGTAACAGCACTCCAAGATCCCTCTGCTACACAATGCTCCACAGGGCCCTGCCATTCACTGTGAAAGCCCCGCCCTTGTTTGACTTCCAAAATTCCAACATTTCTAACTTTATTGCACCAAACTGCATCAGGCATTCCTCACTCCAATCGCTCAGCTGGATGAAGATCATGCCTTAATTATTGAAAATTGTCTTCACTATCTATGATACCACCCACTTTTGCGTCATCTGCAAAATTACTAATCATGCATTGTACATTCTCATCCACTGGTCCATTGGTCACAGACTTGCAACCAGAAAAGTATTCATCCTCACCCTTACCACCTAATACAAGCCAATTTTGGATCCAATTAGCCAGCTCGTCTTCTATTAGTATGCGAGATATTATTAAATGCCCTAGCAACATCCATATATAGCATTACTGTTCTGCCTTCAATCTTCTTAGTTACTGCCTTTAAAAAAGTATTTTCCCCACACAAAGCCATACTGACTACCCCTGATCAGCCCCCAGGTTTCCTTATGTACACTATCCTATCCTTGGGATTTTCTCCATTAATTTCCCCACCACCGAGCCAAGGCTCACTGACCTGTTGTCATCAGTCTTCTCCCTACTGCCCTATTTAAATAAAGGTATATCATTAGCTATTTGGCATGTCATTTAATTTTTGAAAGGCATCAGATTTTGCCTCTTATGTTTGCCTCCATCTTGATGACTTGATCAAAACAACTAGGGAACTGCATTCACCCAAGCAACAGGTTATTAGTAATAATATTCTGAAAATTAAGCATTAAGTGAAGACCAACACAAATAACCTCAATATCCATAATATCCTTACATACGTGCCAACATTTAATTCGCTGTGTATACATTTATCCTAATATAACCCTCTGGCTCTTCACATAACAAAAACTCTTTCTACTACTTATACAATATTAAACAACTTTCATTTCCATTACCCCGAAAGCAGAGTTAACCTTTCTTGTGCAGCTTCCTAATCAACATTCCATAATTCAGGCCAACTGATTTTTAAGTTGAATTAGAAGAATTAGCAGGTGCCTTTACTTTAGAAGAAAATTGGGATTTGTATTTTAGTGATCCATTGAAGTAGAAGATGGTTGAGAAAGATAATAAACAATAGAGAATCACAAGCAAACAAAGTAATATGTAGATGCAAGGAACTGCCGATGTTATAGTACTCGTACCATTACATTTCAGCGATATCTCTCTAATGAGTGAGAAAATAATGCTCCACAGGGCCCTGCCATTCACTGTGAATTCACTGCATCCAATTATAAGAAATTGCATAAGCACACCAATAAGAAACAATGTATGACAAAAGTAAGCCTTGGTGTATTTTTTGGATTGGGGTGGAGAGATCGGAAGATTAAAATAAGAAATAAATTTCAGTTCATCGATAGTCACTCAAAACCATTTTGACTGTCCTCTCATGGAGGACGCCAACGCGTGACTTTGTTTAACGTGGGGAGACTGGTGCACAGCAGCCACCACGCGGTCCTTGACAGATCTGGGTCAGAATCCAGTGGCATGGAGTCCAAGACGACCGGGGACCCTTTTCTGCTGCAGCCTTCATCCGCCTTCCCAGCCGTTGTGACGATCCACTAATGTCAGCCATCATCCTTCGCCTGTTCCACTGTTGGGGTCTTGGTTGGATTGCTCTGTCAGAGACCTCCCCCTCGACCGTACCGCCATGAGTGACCCTGCCAGGAGCATAGCTCCAGACAGCATCGCTCCCAGGACTTCAGGACCACACAAGCTTCTCCAACACGACAAGGTGAAACAAAGCTTTCCACTGTTCCACTGACAATAAACTAAAATAAACTGTGGCAGATCAAAGCAAACAATGGTGGGAATGGAGGAAAATAACCAAGAGAATAAACTACATGACAGTTTAACAACATTCAAGAGAACATAGATATTTTGGATGTGTGCGAATACAACTATATTTGCATTGTTATATTTAGAGAGAGAGGGCTTTATCTCACCACAAAGCAAGCACGTGTTCTGCCCATGTTCTGTGAAATAGAGAACTGACTCAAAGGTAAAAAACAAGACTGTTCAACAAATAGACAGAGCTTTCTGCAACAGAGATACATGTCAGCGCAACTAATTAAAAGGAGTTATGTAAAATGTTCAGGGTTGTTGACTGAAAAATACTGGAATTTGAGACCGAACTATAGTACACCTACAGTCCAAAAGTAATACAATGATCTTATTGAATGCTGCGCAAGGGGCCACTTGGCCTGCCTTTACTATTTCTTAGATTCTTCATGATAATCAAAAGAAATCCCTTGTGAACATCACTTTACACGTTGCTACAAATGTTAAAAAATATGCCACTATAAAAGTTACTCGGCTGTCGACATTAGCAAGATATTCAACACTGCCAGTTACTGCACTATCAACCTACACATTGTCAACACACTAATGGAAAGAGCCTATACACGCTGCTTGAACACAATGAAGCAACGTGTCTTTAACAACAACCTTGTCAAGTGTTCACCTTGGGTTCCAATGGTACAATTCCACTGTCGTCATCGTTACAGCCTCCTTCCAAACAAACATAGGAAATGTATACTCGAGGTGAAGTGAAAGTGATTAACCTCAAGACAAAAAGTCAGTCCTTGAGGTTATGGAGCATTTGATAAAATGTAGAACCAAGGAACCAGAGCATGGCTTAAGTGCGTATTACCAGGGGAAAATAACTCTCAAATGACAAGTTTATTTAAAATTGCTATGGATCAATCATTTGAAATGCTGAGACCCTGGCAAAGGTGGTCATTAGAGCATGTCAGCCCCTCTATCTTCAGCAGCAATGACCTTCATTTCAACACAAGGTCAAACACAAGGCTATTTGTTGATGAATGGAGCCAAATAATTAAACCAATATCAACTTAGAACAGCACAGGAACTTCAGCCCACAATATCTGTACCAGACAAGATGCCAAATTAAACTGATCCCATCTGCCTATGTGATCCATATCCCTCCATTGCCTGCATATTCATCTCTGGAGAAAAGGAATAGACGATGTTTCAGGTCGACACCCTTCTCCAGAGATGTTGCCTGACCCGCTGAGTTACTGAGTTACATTTTGTGTCTATCTTTGGTATAAACCATCATCTGCAGCTCCATGCTACATGAATATCCTGCATATTCATGTTGCCTATCAAAAAGCCTCTTAAACCACAATCATATCTACTTCCTCCACCACCATCCTTGACAGCATGGTCTAGGCACCTACAAATGCGGTATTGTCATAGCGGTAAAGTTTCTGCCTAACAGTGCCAGGGACATGGGTTTAATCTCGACTACAGGTAGTGTTTGTGGAGGTTTTGTATGTTCTCCCTGTGCCACGTGGTTTTCCTCCAGGTGCTCTGGTTTCCTCCCATATTCCAAAGATGTGTAGGATTGTAGGTCAATTGGCTTCTGTAAATTGTTCCTATTGTGTAGGACAGACTCCGCGTACGGGTGATCGCTGGTCAGCGCGGACTCAGTGGGCCGAAAGGCCTGTTTCAACGCTGTATCTAAATTAAACCGGTGTTAAACATTGGTCCAAGCCCTTCCTTTAAACTTTATCCCTTGCACTTTAAAGCTATG
Source organism: Leucoraja erinaceus (assembly GCF_028641065.1). Lineage (NCBI taxonomy): Eukaryota > Metazoa > Chordata > Chondrichthyes > Rajiformes > Rajidae > Leucoraja > Leucoraja erinaceus. The sequence continues at coordinate 125,539,572 of NC_073377.1, read as the reverse complement.
CCATCTAGTATTTGACATTTCCACCCTGGAATCTCCCCATCTCCACAATCTATAACCCTCATAATAGGTATGTTACAAAACTTACCTTCAGCGGCGCTGCAATTCTGCCATTGGCCGTGTGCGCAATTTTGGCGCGTTTGAGGGGGGGGCGGGGTTAAAACGGGTTTTTTTCCCGGCCTGGTCCTGAATTATATTTGTTGGAGTGCAAGACGTTGCTAAAGAATCATTCCTACGGCCATTCTGTGCATTTTTTAAAAAAAAATTCACCCGACAAGTTAATCGCTGGAATGATTTTAAAATCAGCTTCTGAAGCCGTCAATGCCGACAACTGGGACGAATTTTATGGAGGACCAGGTAAAAGAAAGTAGTTTATTTTTATGTATAAAAGTGTTTCTTAAGATGTATTTAATTCACATTTTAAGTTGCGAAACGGTGATTTTTCCCCCCCGAAGAACCGGCAGTGTATTTGCTGCAGATATGGGGGTATAAATTCACCGCATCCTGAACGTTCCAAATGGTCCCGTTCCAGAAGATCCCACTCGCAAGCTGATTTAAATGGCCATTAATAAACATTAAATTCCTTCCATTTGGCCGATAAACCCACAACAGTGAGATTTAAAAATTATGTTATATTCTGAATTCTTATGTGAATGTTATTTGGACACTTAGGCTATTTAAAAATGTTAATCTATTCTTAAGAAATTGATAGATGTAATTGAATATAGATAGATCTAGTAATTGAATTTTGTAATTAGCTACAATTAGGTAACTAACTAATTATATCCTTTAATTTCAAGTCATCTAAGTAAGATTGTTTCATATTTGTTTCAGAATGCTTCAATCTATAATAACTGAAAATTTATTTCAGTTCTCTTAAATTTTAAGAAAGTTATCGGCTTTTGAATGCCAATTTCCGAGATGATATGAAAATGGCCATAACTGTTTTAATACTGAAGATATGAAAGTGAATTAGGTGTCAAATTAAACTGCTTTTTATGCTTTATCTGATGGGATAAATTAGACTTGATTTTCAAAATCTCAGAATTTTGTAACATTGCTACTCATAATTTTAAACACTTGTATCGACTCTCTCCTTAGCTTCTGACTCCCTAGACAAAACAAGCCAAGTATGTCCAACCTTTCCTCATAGCTAGTGCCCTCTAATCCAGGCAGGAATCTGGCAAACCTCTTCTGCACCCACACTAAAGCCTCCTCATCCTTCCTGCATTGGGGTGACCAAAAATATACATAATACTGCAAAAGCAGTCCAACAAAAGTTTTATAAAGCTGCAGTGAAACAATCTTAAGCATCTCAGCAGACTTGATTATATTATATCGTAATTATATTAAATCTCCACCACCAATATCCTGGAAATTATCAATTAAAAAGTAGAGGACTTTTCACCAAAATGTTCAAGCAGCTAAATCAAAAATATAAATTGCAGTAAGTCACCCTCAACTCTCCATCTGAAATGCAATGACACACAGACGCTGTTCTTATGTAGAAACATTGGAAAAATAAGAGGATTTGGCCCAATGAGCACATTCTACCATTCAATATGATCATGGATGACCACATTTTTTTAAACATGAAATTCCCCAATCTCTTCTCATATTTCTTGATACATTGTGTCCAAGTCTATTTCACAAAATATATTGAGCAGGTTTGCTCCACCGTGTTTCTGAGATAAATGATTTCTCATCTATCTCTTGCATTTTCATCCCACTGCTGATGGCAGACTGACCTATCTGTGGTTCTGAGATTTCAATCTCCTTCCTTTTTAAATGGAGAATTACATTTGCTGCCCTACAGTCTGCAGGAACCATTTCATAACCCACTTCATGACCCACCATTTCCATGGCCATCTCTTTCAGTGCTCTGGTTGCAGATTATTAACCCCTGAGCATTCATCAGCTTTCAGTCCCATTCATTTTCCAAGCACACTTTAAAAAACTGAAAATTAATTTATTTCAACCTTTTTATCAGATTCTTGGTACTCTTCCATGGTTATTTACATCATCTCTTTACGAACCAAAGTATTTGTCTACATGCTCTGTTATAATTTCCCCAATTCTGATTGTGAAGGACTTGCATTTATCTTATTAATTTTAGATATTTGTAGAAATGTTTACAGTCTGCTTGTGTTCCTTGCAATGTTATTCTGATAATCTATTTTCAAATGTCAGCAATCACTTGGTCTTTTTGCAGTTCTAATGGCTCAGAATCCTCTGGCTGGCAACTACATCTGGCTGCACTGCATCACCTTCTACTTCTAATACCATGCCCAATTTATTTTATTACCCATTCTTCAGTTGCTTTTCCTTTTGAGTTTTTGTGCTGGGAAGGAACAAAACTATTGCAACCCTATGCTAATTCCTCAAATGTTAGCCATTGCCTCTACCAATGAACCTCTCCCATCTCTACTAGCCATTCTACTCCTCACTTCCTCGGCTTTCCATTTAGATTTAGAATCTAAGCTGCTGTTTGAATTCCATCACTTTCTATCTTAATGGTCTATGATAATTCATTCACAAATTACATGGTACAGAAAAATCATAAAATCAGTACACACCACAGAAAGAGGCCAATTAGTTCCTTGTGTGCATGTCAGCTCATATTTCATACTTCATCATTGCACCAAAAATATGTCCCTCAACATCATAATTACTAAAGATAGAAAAAATGCTTCAGTAACTCAGCAGATCAGACAGCATCTCTGGAGAAGTGGATAGGTGATGTTTCGGGTCAGGATTCTTAGGCTTGAATATAGCGGAGGGGGAATGGGTGATGAACTGAAAGTCCAGGACAAATCAGGGCTGGCAAAAGATTACCTCAAGTAGCATGGTTCCGATAGGCCAAATGTTGACCTGGAACTGTGTGATCCCAAGAGGAATATATTGTTGTGGAACTGGTTTACTGACTTAGTGGAAGGGGGGGGGTGGGGGGGGTAAAGAGGTTCATGGATAAGTTACTTAAAATTAGAAAATTCAGCGTTCACACCACAGGGTTGTCAGCTACCCACGCAAAATACGAGTTGCTGTCCCTCCAATTTGCATATGGCCTCACCCTGGCAATGGAGGCGGCCCAGGACTGAAAGAACAGTATGGGAATGGGAAGGGGAGTTAAAATGGTTAGCAAAAGAGATCCAGTAGGCCATGGCAGACCGAGCAGAAGTGTTCAGCGACATGGTCGCCGAGTCTACACTTAGTCTCTCCGATGTACAGGATGCTACATCGGGAGCACTGGTTAATTTTTAACCGCTTAATATTAATCACTAACCTGATATGTACGGTATTCATCATTGCCTATCAATGCTTCCCACTCGTTGCTATTTCTTACCTCAAACAAAATTGATATTAACTCCATGTCATGATCAGCCCAGTCAAAGCAATTTCTTATCACTGCTCTGGTATCCCTTATCAATGGCAATGCAGACACAACTTTTGTTTCGGCCTGTTCTTCCTAAATATCAAACTTTCTGTTCCCTGCTGCCTTATTTCCACGATCAAAATTAGATCAGTACCATTTATTTTAATTTGTACGATTAATTTGCTAATTGCAAATGTTGCAAACATTTAAATATTGCACCTTTAGATTTGCCGCTAACATTTTACTGAATTGCGCAAGAATACAGAACACCTTTCCCATGGCTATTGACACAAGATCAGGAGGAAAATATTCATATGAACATACCACCTTCACCCCTGCTCGAACTGAAAGTGTAATGTTTTAAAAGACAAATAGTGCATTGTACCTGGTAAAAAAACTGGCAAGTGTACCAAATTTTTTGTATTTGGTCTCGTGTTCTGAAGAACCATCTGCTTGCATGGAAGTGTCTCTGAAAGAATTTAGACTGATGTCAGTGAACTGTGCCTCATCAGTTTCCAGATTTACAATTGCACTGGAATCACTGGTCACCAGACTATCTAAAATATCCTCATTGCTTACAGACAGAGTTGTGGATAGTTCAGTACTCAGGCTTGAAATACTGCTTACAGATATCTCATCAGCTTTGTTTACTCCTCTGGCAGATGGACTGTACAGCTTCACATTATCATAACCAGAGCGAGGGAACGTTGAGGATTTTCGTAATGCACTGTCGGTCTCCAGTCGTATAGCCGGCGAGCACACACCAGGTGGGAGACTACCTGAACCTTGTCCTTGTTTGTCGTGTGAATATCCAGCACACCGGGATGAGTCAATATTGTTTGTTCTGACGTTTAACACACCACAATGGATGGGTTCTGGATTTCCAACTTCGAGCGTGGGAATACCAGAGTCTTCAGAATTAAGGCTATTACTGTCTTCATATCTGGAACAGTGCAAATTGTGCTTGTATGTTGGAACGGACAAAGACCACATTGTTTTCACTTCACAGTTTTGAAAATTTACAACTTCACAACTGTCAACACACTGCCCAGCAGGGGTCATGACGTTGGTCCATACAATGTCCTCCAATATCTTAGGTGTGCTGCTTTGTGTACCTAAAAAAAAAAAGAAGAAAATAACACTGAATGTTGGACATCGAACAAAAATCAGAGAACTAAAAACTATCGTACAATGTTAACAAACACTTAAATTGTAGAAACACCTTTTCATGCCAAAGAAAGCATGACCACTGCACAAAAACCATTAAGTCATGTTTTTAATCTAAACAATCATTGTCATTCTTATTCCGGAAAATAAATGAGTCTGGGTTTGAACCAAATAATTTCAACAAAATGAAAGTTTTTTTTTGCTTCCGATGACAACTAACAACATTAAGCACAAAAGCTTTAGAAAGTTATTACGATTGATGCATTAAGAGAGAAATCAAGTGGAGCGTATTAACTCGGACTATTGAGACAACATTATCAGGTATTATCAAAATAAGACCATGGGAGGGAGAGAGAAAACAGGGAATTACAGACCAGTTAGTCTAACGTCGGTAGTGGAGAAACTGCTAGAATCAGTTATTAAAGATGGGATAGCAGCACATTTGGAAAGTGGTGAAATCATTGGACAAAGTCAGCATGGATTTATGAAAGGTAAATCATGTCTGACGAATCTTATAGAATTTTTCGAGGATGTAACTAGTAGAGTGGATAAGGGAGAACCAGTGGATGTGTTATATCTGGACTTTCAGAAGGCATTCGACAAGGTCCCACATAAGAGATTAATATACAAACTTAAAGCACACGGTATTGGGGGTTGAGTATTGATGTGGATAGAGAACTGGTTGGCAGACAGGAAGCAAAGAGTAGGAGTGAACGGGTCCTTTTCACAATGGCAGGCAGTGACTAGTGGGGTACCGCAAGGCTCAGTTCTGGGACCCCAGCTATTTATGATATATATTAATGATTTGGACGAGGGAATTGAATGCAACATCTCCAAGTTTGCGGATGACACGAAGCTGGGGGGCAGTGTTAGCTGTGAGGAGGATGCTAGGAGGCTGCAAGGCGACTTGGATAGGCTGTGTGAGTGGGCAAATGCATGGCAGATGCAGTATAATGTGGATAAATGTGATGTTATCCACTTTGGTGGCAAAACAGGAAAGTAGATTATTATCTGAATGGTGGCCGATTAGGAAAGGGGGAGACGCAACGAGACCTGGGTGTCACGGTACACCAGTCATTAAAAGTAGGCATGCAGGTGCAGCAGGCAGTGAAGAAGGCAAATGGTATGTTAGCATTCATAGCAAAAGGATTTAAGTATAGGAGCAGGGAGGTTCTACTGCAGTTGTACAGGGTCTTGGTGAGACCACACCTGGAGTATTGCGTGCAGTTTTGGTCTCCTAATCTGAGGAAAGACATTCTTGCCATAGAGGGAGTACAGAGAAGGTTCACCAGACTGATTCCTGGGATGTCAGGACTTTCATATGGAGAAAGACTGGATAGACTCGGCTTGTACTCGCTAGAATTCAGAAGATTGAGGGGGGATCTTATAGAAACTTACAAAATTCTTAAGGGGTTGGACAGGCTAGATGCAGGAAGATTGATCCCGATGTTGGGGAAGTCCAGAACAAGGGGTCATAGTTTAAGGATAAGGGGGAAATCTTTTAGGACTGAGATGAGGAAAACATTTTTCACACAGAGAGTGGTGAATCTCTGGAATTCTCTGCCGCAGAAGGTAGTTGAGGCCAATTCATTGGCTATATTTAAGAGGGAGTTAGATATGGCCCTTGTGGCTAAAGGGATCAGGGGGTATGGAGAGAAGGCAGGAACAGGATACTGAGTTGGATGATCAGCCATGATCATATTGAATGGCGGTGCAGGCTCGAAGGGCCGAATGGCCTACTCCTGCACCTATTTTCTATGTTTCCATGTCTAGCAAGTTGAAAAAGTCCCAACGTAGTTGTCGGTATGAAAATCATACATTTTAAGGGAAGGTGATAAGAAATCAGTGCAAAATCAAATGAAATTAATTCAAAATGTCTTCTTCCCAGATTACTACCAATATTACATAAATTGTAGTAACTTTGAGATTAACATGCAAACAAAGAACCCCAAATCGTTGCTTGTGGTATTTTTCATTTACAAAAGCTCCCTGTGGTGTACAGTAGTAGAGCATTGATGTGGTAGATCCCCAGCCATTAAGTTGGGAATTTCACTCATAGTACTGAACCTAACACAGCAATTGCATTGCCAATGCTACAGATCCAAAGAGTTGGCTGCCAGGAACAAAAGCAAGTTTCAGTTAATTTATACTATTAAAATTGTTTTGGCTTATTTAAATGTATGTCTGTACGTTTTTAAATTGAATCAAGGTGTATGGCGAGAAGGCAGGAAGGGGTTACTGATTGAGGATGATCAGCCATGATCACATTGAATGGCGGTGCTGGCTCAAAGGGCCAAATGGCCTACTCCTGCACCGATTGTCTATGTATTTAAGTACATTTTATTGTTTTAATGTCAAAGTTAATTTTCAGGTGGTTTAGTTTTGATGCAACACTGGAAGACATTCATATCTACAAACTTTTACAATTGCAGAGCAGCACAATTCAGGATCAAGCCAGCAAGGGATCCACTGAAATTAATAATGGGGGTTGCGTATCGGCAAGTGGTAAACAGCGGTGGATCCCAACTTGTAGGCAATTCTTGGCAGACTAATTGGAACCACGTTTTGCACGTGGCTAAGCCACAGCCAATGAGAAATGCTGAATATGGATTGTCAGCAGAAAGATGTGCAAGAAAGAATTGCAGATTTTGGTTTAAACCAAAGATAGACACTAAAAGCTGGAGTAACTGAGCGGGACAGGCAGCATCTCTGGAGAGAAGGAATTGGTGACGTTTCAGGTCGAGACCCTTCCTCAGTAGGAAAGATGTTCTGTTTGCTCATCTTGACGATGATAATGTACTAAAAGCATCCTTATGCAAATAATTCATCTTAAATATTGATTCCAAATATAATGAACGTCAGTTTATGAGAAACATGACGAGCCATTTGAATTTGTTTTACTCTTTTTACTTTTTAAAGTCACTAATCGTTTTCACTACTCCAAACTCCCTCTTTTGCTGTACAGTACTCTAGATCTTGATTGCAAAGTACTTCCTCTATTTCTATATCAATGAGGAACTTTGCCCCATGACTGTTATTTCCTTCCTTCCTGTTGAATTTGTACAAGAGTCTGATGACCTTGAATGGCATTAATATCCTTGGGGAATACCACTGACCTGAACTAAAGTAGACAAGCCACCTAAATACAGTGGTTGCAAGAGCAGGCCATAGGTTGGGTATCTTTGCCAAGTGACTTCTCTCCTAACAACCCAAAACCTTTCAGCAAGGCACATCAGCAGCATGGTGTTATTCTCTCCACTTATCTTGGATGAGTGCAGCTCAAACATTATTCAAAAAGTTTAATATTCTCCAAGGTAAAAAATCCCCTTGGCTCCCCATCAATCACCCTAAACAACATTCCTTCCACCTTCAGTGCATTGTGACTGCAGCACGTACCATTTACAAAATGCATTGCAGTCATGAGCCAAAGTTACTTGGACCACATCTCCCCAAATTTTGATCATGATCAAGAGCAGCAGATGCAGGGGAAGACCACCACCTGCATGTCCCCCTTAAAATCACACACTCTCCTGACTTGGAAATATGTCACCAGTCTTTAATCGCTGCTGGACCTGAAGTAGGAACCAACTTCTCCCAACACGAGTAGGAAGGAACTGCAGATGTTGGTTTAAACCAAAGATGGACACAAAAAGCTGGAGTAACTCAGCGGGACAGCCAGCATCTCTGGAGAGAAGGAATGGGTGAAGTTTCAGGTCTCGACCCTTCTTCAAGGGTCTCCACCCGAAACATCACCCATTCCTTCTCTCCAGAGATGCTGCCAGTCCCTCTGAGTTACTCCAGCTTTTTGTGTCTATCTTCTCCCAACATGAGATTTCCTTCACAAGAAGGTCTGCGGTGGTTCAAGGCAGTAGCTCACCACCACTTTCTCAAGGGCAATTAGAAATACGTGCGCAAGAGGATGAATTGCATGATTGCAGCTATTATCCAGCATGGAACTAGTGGGCCTGTCCCACTTAGGCGATTTTTTAGGCAACCACAGGCCACTAGCTTGTCGCCACATGTTCGCCGGGAGTAGTCTCCTCAGTTGCACAAAAAGTCGTAGCGTCTTTCTGGTCGCTGCTAAATTTTCAACATGTTGGAAATTTTTTGCTGACCGTGGGTTTGGCGCCAATGAGAGTAGCTTGACCTCCTGGCGTAGGTGCTGCAGTAGGTTGTCGCCAGGATGACGTAGGTTGTCGCTGTTTTTTTGGCGGCCTGCTACGACTATGACAGTCGCCGACAGTTGCCCCAATAAAATAAAAATTGAAGGGAAAAAAAAAAAAAATTGCCGTGGGACAGGCCCATAAAGATCCCAATGGCTTCTTTCCAAGTTGTATTGTAACAAATGCATGCTAAGTCACTAAAGCCCAGATCCTCTAGGTGAATAAATAACAGGTTTGATAGGGATCACGTGGCCTCAAGTTTTAAAGGCCATGACTGAGCTGAGTTGAAGTATATAGAAATATATGCTATTAATTAATTGGACATGGAGATAATCTCCGAGAAGAAACAAATTCATTGGACAAGTCATCTGGTTCCAACAGCAGTCACAAACAAATGTTCACAAATTACTTCTGTGAACTCCCTACATAGATATTTAACATTTTGTCTGTCAGGATGTGCGCGATGGGATAGAAACATAAAAAATAGGTGCAGGAGTAGGCCATTCAATATGATCATGGCTCCTCATCCAACTCAGTATCCTGTACCTGCCTTCTCTCCATACCTCCTGATCCCATTAGCCACAAGGGCCACATCCAACTCCCTCTTAAATATAGCCAATGAACTAGCCTCAACTACCATCTGTGGCAGAAAATTCCACAGATTCACCACCCTCTGTGTGATAAATGTTTTTTTCATCTCGGTTTTAAAAGACTTTCCCTTATCCTTAAACTGTGACCCCGTGTTCTGGACTTCCCCAACATCGGGAATAATCTTCCTGCATCTAGTCTGTCCAACCCCTTAAGAATTTTGTACATTTCTATACGAGCAGGGGGTCACAGTTTAAGGATAAGGGGGAAATCTTTTAGGACCGAGATGAGGAAAACATTTTTCACACAGAGTGGTGAATCTCTGGAATTCTCTGCCACAGAGGGTAGTCAAGGCCAGTTCATTGGCTATATTTAAGAGGGAGTTAGATGTGGCCCTTGTGGCTAAAGGAATCAGGGGGTATGGAGAGAAGGCAGGTACAGGATACTGAGTTGGATGATCAGCCATGATCATATTGAATGGCGGTGCAGGCTCGAAGGGCCGAATGGCCTCATCCTGCACCTATTTTCTATGTTTCTATGTTTCCCCCTCAATCTTCTAAATTCTAGCGAGTACAAGCTGAGTCAATCCAGTCTTTCTTCATATGAAAGTCCTGCCACCCCAGGAATCAGTCTGGTGAACCTTCTCTGTATTCCCTCTATGGCAAGAATGTCTTTCCTCAGATTAGGAGACCAAAACTGTACACAATACTCCAGGTGTGGTCTTGCCAAGGCCCTGTACAACTGCAGTAGAACCTCCCTGCTCCTATACTCAAATCCTTTTGCTATGAATGCTAACATACCATTCGCTTTCTTCACTGCCTGCTGCACCTGCATGTCTATTTTCAATGACTGGTGTACCATGACACCCAGATCTCGTTGCATCTCCCCTTTTCCTAATCGGCCACCATTCAGATAATAGTCTACTTACCTGTTCTTGCCACCAAAGTGGATAACCTCACATTTATCCACATTATACTGCATCTGCCATGCATTTGCCCACTCACCCAACCTATCCAAGTCACTCTGCAGCCTCCCAGCATCCTCCTCACAACTAACATGACCCCCAGCTTCATGTCATCCACAAACTTGCATTCAATTTCCTCGTCCAAATCATTAATATATATTGTAAATAGCTGGGGTCCCAGCACTGAGCCTTGCGGTACCCCACTAGTCACTGCCTGCTATTGTGAAAAGGACCCGTTTACTCCTACACTTTGCTTCCTGTCTGCCAGCCAGTTCTCTATCCACATCAATACTGAACCCCCAATACCGTCTGCTTTAAGTTTGCATACTAATCTCTTATGTGTGACCTTGTCGAAAGCCTTCTGAAAGTCCAGATATAACACATTCACTGGTTCTCCCTTATCAACTCTACTAGTTACATCCTCGAAAAATTCTATAAGATTCGTCAGACATGATTTACCTTTCATAAATCCATGCTGACTTTATCCAATGATTTCACCACTTTCCAAATGTGCTGCTATCCCATCTTTAATAACTGCAGCATTTTCCCCACTACCGATGTTAGATTAACTGGTCTAATTCCCCGTTTTCTCTCCCTCCCTTTTTAAAAAGTGGGGTTACATTAGCTACCCTCCAATCCTCAGGAACTACTCCAGAATCTAAAGAGTTTTGAAACTCTCTATTATCACTAACGCATCCACTATTTCTGGGGCTATTTCCTTAAGTACTCTGGGATGCAGCCCATCTGGCCCTGGGGATTTATCGGCCTTTAATCCATTCAATTTACCTAACACCACTTCCCGACTAACCTGGATTTCACTCAGTTCCTCCATCTCATTTGACCCTGGTCCCCTGCTATTTCCAGCAGATTATTTATGTCTTCCTTAGTGAATACCGAACCAAAGTAGTTATTCAATTGGTCTGCCATTTCCTTAGTCCCCATGATCAACTCACCTGCTTCTGACGGCAAGGGATCTACATTTGTTTTAACTAGTCTTTTTCTCTTCACATATCTATAAAAACTTTTGCAGTCAGTTTTTATGTTCCCTGCCATGCTAATATTTTACAACTGTGTCCAGTTGTGCAACCATACAGCACAGCAAAATGGCAACATTAAGAAAATTATAGCCACTTGGACAAGGTTAGGAATTCACAGCAAGAAGTAGTCACAACTCAATGACCAAGTAAAATTTTGAGGTGATGGACGAATTAATAAATTCAGTTACAGAGTACACCTGGATTTCCTGAAATACTTCCATAAAATGCCTTCATGAAAAGCTTTTTAAACCTCAACCACTGCGATAGAGATCACTTGCTGGGATGGATAATATTGTGTTTGCATTCTAGTAAGCAAATGCAATCAGCTAAAGGCCAACCAGGGAATTATTAAGTTTTACTCTACCCTTGCAATTTTATCTCTATCAATAAACCGCAGGGACCTAATGCAATATTTCAAAATTGCTTGAATCGGCCTTGCTAATTGCTAAAGACATATATACTAAACCCTATTACCTCTTTATCCATTAAAAGCCTATATCAACTCTAACATTAATGAAGACCATGCTAGTTAATTGTCATTAGTTTGAAAAGTAATTGCTCACTGCCGTGCTCTGCTTTATCAGTCAAGCTTCTATCTGCAAACCCAGTCAGGCACAATTTTGCTAATTTGGTTTTGACTCTTTGAAATGCCTAATTTAACCAATTAATTCAGAACATTCAAAGGTTTCAAAAGGAAACATTTCAATGATTAGACTATGAAAAGCTTTTTTTTTTTATAATAAATATAAACTTGCCACATGTTAATAAGAAATGCTGATCCACTATGCTTAACAGTGGGCTAAGAGATATCCCAAAGTACATTCACACTACCTGCTTACTGTTAATGCATGGAGATTATAATTCTCCACCAACACTACAACAAGGAAATCCAAAAGTAAAGACCTACAAAGACAAACAAAGCAAGATTCTCTCTTCAGGGATTATTTATCAAATATATTTATGATTTCAGCTTACTAGACTGTAAATTATGTGCCAAGATAGCAAGATAAAAAATGTTTGTCGAGTGAAAAAATTAATAGTTCAAAAATAAAAAAATGTTTCATGGGAGTAAAAATCCAGTATCATTGTTTCATCACTTTCAAATACACCACATTAGAGAAATTAATTACTTTACCATGATAAAGTAATGTTCACCACTATCCTCTCAATGCAAGATATTTCAATATATCAAACCCCTCTGTGTAATCAATACATAACAAAGCAGTACGAGTGTTTATATCTATATAATGGTTGAATTTAATTAGATTCAACATCCTGGGATCATCTTTCTCCAGAAACATAAATGAAATAAGGAGAGTTTCTGTCAAATGACTCACACCTTGACACTCAAAACCTTTCTACCATCTAAAATGTGCAATTAAAAAATGAGGGAATATTAACTATTGCCTTGATTAATATAGCTGCAATAACACACATTTCATTTGCTCTATATCTATCTACATCACTGTCTATATCTCTAATTTCCTTTTCCCCCTCACTAGTCTGAAGAAGGGTCACCCATTCCTTCTCGCCAGAGATGCTGCCTGCCCTGCTGAGTTACTCCAGCATTTTGTGTCCATCTTCGTTTTAAACCAGCATCTGCAGTTCCTTCCTGCACAAACACATAACACACAAGAAACTAGGAACAAGGTAGTTTGCTTGACTGGCACTCTATCCAGCACCCTAACGTCACGACTGCATCATCTATAAAATACACGCAAGTACATGCTAAGCTACTCCAACGGGCAGCCCCAAAACCCGTGGCCTGTGCTAACAAAAAAGGATAAGGACAACAACTGCATGGGAACACCATGGCATGCAAAAGGCAAAGTTCTGGAAGAAAGTACACAAAATGTTGGAGTAACTCAAATCAGACAGCTTTTCTAAAGAACATGGATAGGTGACTTTCAGGCTGGGACTTTTCTTCACACTAATTGTAAGGGAGATGGCTTAGCAGAAGGCTGTGAGAGAAGATAAGGCAAGGGGGCTTTTTGATAGACATATGGTAGGGCAAATGCCAGACATGCAAAGACAGAATGTGTGAGACAAAAGGATAGAAGAGTTATGAATTGTGAAGCCCAAGGAGTACATGTGGGCAGAGGTTGAGGGGAGAAATAGGGGGTGAGTGGCCTGGTGGATGTTTGGGCGGAAGGGGCGATTTTTAGAGGTTACTTAATATTGTTGAATTCAATGGTCATCCCATTGAATCGAGTTGTAAACTGCCCAAGTGGAATACGAGGTGTTGTTCCTCCAGTTTGAGTATAGCCTCACTCTTGCAATGGGGGAGGCCCTGAATGGAAAGGGTAGTATGGGAAGGGGTTATAAAAAGAGTTCTGTAACTTCAAACGCAGTAGATCAGGTTAGATGAGGTGTACGTGAACCTCTGTCTCACCTGAAGGACTGCTGGGGTCCTTGAATGGTGGCGAGGGAGGAGGTATAGGGACAGGCGTTACAGCTATCAGCAAGACAAAGGAGATTGTGATCAACTTCAGGAAGCGAGCCAGCATACATTGGCAGCACCGAAGCGGAGATGGTTGATGGCTTCAAGATCCTAGGAGTGACTATTACCCGCAACTTGTCCTGGAGCAGCCATATCGAAGCAATGGCCAAGAAAGTACACCGATGTCTCACTTCCTTAGAAGTCTTAGGCACTTTGGCATGTCTCTGGCAACTCTCACAAACTTCTACAGATGCTCTGTAGGAAGCATTTTATTGGGTTGCATTACAACAGGGCTTGGGAATAACTCCATCCAAGACCACAAGAAATTGAAGCGAATCGTGGACGCAGCCCAGACCATCACACAAACCAATGTTCCTTCCATGGACTTCATTTATACCTCACACTGCCTCAGCAATGTCAACAGCATAATCAAAGACGCTCATCTGGGAGACTCCCTCTTCTCCAAGAGGTAAAATGTGAAAACACATACCTCAGATTTAGGAAAAGTTTCTTCCCAGCCGTTATCAGGCAACTGAACCATCCTATCAACAACAACAAAGTGGCTCTGTAATACGATCTATCTCATTGGAGACCTTGCACTATTTTTTAATCAGACTTTACTGGACTTCATCTTGCACTAAACATTATTACCTTTCTCTTGTATTTGTAACTGTGGATGACTTGATTATAACCATGTATAGTCTTTCTACGGGCTAGATGGAACACAACAAAAGTACTTTTCACAGTAGCTCGATACGCATGAAAATGAACTAAACGATAATGTAAACAGGTTTATTAATTATATTCTGACTCACTGAAGAACAAAGTAGCAGAACATTCCAAATATCTTTCATCACTACAAACGACCAATTTTAACCACATCAGCTCTAACCCTTCTTTTATCTACTTATGACATACATAAGTGAAAGAGGCAGATTATAGGCCGTTTACTGAGAAGGCAGACTGTGAGGAAAGGGGGATGGTCACCGAACAGCCGAAGGGGGTGTCATCGGAGATGGAGATGACCATGGGAGACTGAACTGGTTGCTGGTAGAGAGGGACTGGAATGGAGAGAGGGTCCGGAGGGGGCAATAGAGGTGGAAGAGAGGGGGAGGGGGAGCTGTAGAGGTGGAAGAAGAGAATCCGAATGGGAAGCGGAGGCCCGGAAGGGCAATAAAGGTGGAAGTGAAGGGTCGAAGAGTCAGTGAAGGGGAGGAAATGTAGAGGAGCGGTTGGGCGGCGCGACCAGGAGGCGTGAACGGGGAGGGGAGTGTTGGACCGGGCCGGAGAAGCGCCGTGGACCGGGAGGGGCGGCAGCGGCATTGCGGGCGGGCGGGCGGTCACTCCCCGGGCCGGGGCTCGGGACTCACCTTCAGGAGCCTCGGCGAGGAACCGGAGGCAGCGGGAGGGGGTGGGTCCGGGGCTGAGGCCGGGTCCGGGGCTGAGGCCGGGTCCGGGTCCGGGGCTGAGGCCGGGTCCGGGGTCGTCGCTTTGGTCGTCATGAGGTCGGTCTGCGTCGGGCGCGGCTCGGCCGGGTCCCGCTGGGTGGCGGGAGGGGCCTTCCATGGCCGGGCCGGTGCGAGCGGCGCTGCGGTCGGTCGGTCGGTCCCTGATGCGGGGGTTGGGTCGGGTCGGTCGGGCTGCGCTCAGCTGGGGGCCGCGGTGCCGGTGCGGACCGGGACTGGGACCGGGACGAGTTGCTGCTTCTCTCCCCGTCGCCTCCTCCACGTCCTCGTCGTCGCGGCCGCCGCCATGTTGAAGCCTTGTTGACGTCACGTGGACAGCGTGATCAATCGAGCGTCGGGGTCATCGATCCCTTCAGACCGGAGCAATGGATAGATCGGCGCAGGCGCACTGCGTGGTGACGCTGGTGAACGGCCCAGACGGACACAGAATGCTGGAGTAACTCAGTGAGCGGGACAGGCAGCGTCTCTGGAGAGAAGGAATGGGTGACGTTTGCATATCATACTAACCTTTACTTTGTTGAATACTGCAGGAAACCTCCAGGGCAAACCAATGAAAGCGGTGATGCAACAGAGCAACAGTTTCTGTGGACAAACACAAAAGGCTGCAGTAACTCAGCGGGTGAGGCAGCACTAGTGCCGGCACTGATCTGTTCTGAACCTTTCCACATCTCTAGTTTCCCTCTCCCTGACATCACTGAAGAAGGGTCTCGACCCGAAACATCACCCATGCCTTCTCTCCAGAGATGCTGCCTGTCCCGCTGAGTTACTCCAGCATGTTGTGTCTATCTTCGTTGTAAACCAGCATCTGCAGTTCCTTCCCACATAAGAGCATTTTTATTGTCATTACTAAACCAACTGGGACCCGTTGGGTCTTTGATGATGTCGTCCAGTTTGTTACACCTGTCCAGTTTTGTGTCAGAGGTAGCCTCTAGCATCAATTCAGATCATCGCTCACAACAGTTGTTGTCCACCTGCTGGATATTTCCAATATTCTCTCAAATTTCAAAATTTCCAACAACACACAGCTGGTAGAGCTGATGTGAATTCGATCTTGACCTCAGATGCTACATTTTTGGAGTTTGCACATTCCCCCTGGGACCATGTGGGTTTCCTCCAGATACTCTGGTTTTCCACATCCCAAAGACATGCAGCTTTGTAGGTTAATTCTCACATATTTCCATGGAGAATGCACTTGAAGGATTGACTCACATCTTAGCTGCTAAATCAGTTCCAAATAGTCTATTGAATCAGAAAATGCTGAGGAAAAAAAAAATCAAACAAACAAACAAACAAAAAAACTGCTCTATTGGAACGTCATAGGAATAGAGAACAGGTGTTAGAAATTTAAAACGTTTTTTATTCCTCACCCAGATTCTACCTCTTTGCAAATATGTAATTCTCTTGAAAATGTCTTTCTGCTTGAAACTTTATTCAATTGAAGTGAACACAAGTGTAATAATAGAAATCGTGTTTGACCACCTGGAAAGCGATTCAAAATTATCATTCTGTAACATTAAAACATGTACCAAGTAATTGAAGCAGATACCAGGTGGGAGCAAGGAAGTGAACTAAACATTATATGTTCAGGGTAGCAGGGGAGGCCCAGTGCAGAACCCGAGGTCATAGGGCAAGCTGCAATTGCAATTATTTATGACTGGGGAGCTTTAACTGAAAATAACTCTTGGCAATAATTGCTACACCATTCATGGAAAGAGGTACTTTGTTAGTCACCCAAATTTGTTCCTCATTAGATCACAGGCAGATTAATGCTCTAATACACTTTTGACAAGGTCAACTCACAGCAGAAACAAGAAACTGCAGATTCTGATTTGCCAAGGAAAGATACTAACTACTGGAGTAACTCAGTGGGTCAGGCAGCAACATGGATAGCTGATGTTTTGAGACATTCGTGACTCAAAATGTCACCTATCCATGTTCTCCAGGGATGCTGCCTGGCCCACTGAGTTACTCCTGCATTTTGTGTCAAGTCGTAGCATAAAGGGGTAGAGAGAGCAAGAAAGATCTCATTGCAACAGTGGTGATAACTAAATTATAATTTTTCAACATTCGAGTAAAGGTTTCCACCACAGAATAGTGAATTCCATTTAATAGAGAAATATCCTCAGGTGCCTGGTGATAGAGTTAGACAATATCATGTTTCATGAATTCATGATGCAGTGCTTCCAGTTGATCTGGTGCAGCATATGTCTTGCAGTGACACCAGTGATTTAAAGCATAGTACACGAAAGAAACACCAGCTGATCTGGCGAAACAAGATATTCTAGTCTCACGAGCAACACTGACTGCTTGGACCAGTTCAATTTGAGTAATATCCAAGATGGAGGGACACTGTTTATACTTAGTTACTCGGGTCTTGAGCAAAGCTATTAATATGCACTATTACCAACTGCCTACAATGGAAGATAGACACACAAAAGCCGGAGTATCTTAGCAGGTCAGGCAACATCTCTGGAGAAAAGGAATGGGTGACATTTCGGGTCAAGACCCTTCTTCCTTTTATTTACTTGGACATAGTTTAGTTTAGAGTTACAGTGCAGAAACAGGCCCTTCAGCCCACCGAGTCCATACCGACCAGTGATCTCCACACACACTGTCCTACACACACTAGGGACAATTTACACTTATACCAAGCCAATCAACTGGTTGGTGATGGGTGGATCCTGATGAGTTGAGGGGTGGGGATTAATGGTCTGATGGAAGTAGTTGGGCAGGTGGGGCGTGGGAGGATATGGAAACAGTGAATAGCGGGTGAGGAAACCTAGATGCACGGTGTGTGTGGGCGAACACTGGGGATGTGGGTTACCTAAAATTGGAAATTTCAATGATCATTCAATAATATTGGGTTGGAAGCTAAACCAAACAGAATCTGAGCTTCCAAATTGCATTTGGACTCTCCACAGGAATGGAGAAGGCTGATATAACAGGAGTGTAGGAGTGGGAAGGAGAGTAAACATCATACGTAGGCGGTCATTGCAAATAGTGCAAGTCCTCTGCAAAACTGCCGTCTAATCTGCGCTTGGTTTCTGCAGTGTAAGGAATTCCCCAAAAGCAGGTGACCAGATTGAAAGAGGTGCAGGTGAAGTCTGCCACAGTTGGATGTACTGTTTAGATCCTGGATGATAGTGAGAGAATAAACATGACAATCCCAAAGAGAGGGAATTGGTCTCCAACAATTCTTTCAGATATTATGCTTCGTATTATCACAAAGTACAGGGGTGATGGGGTAAACCTTAACAACGAAAGGAAATGGTGGGCAGGCCTGATCACCCTGTATGGACTGGATTAAATCATTTGTTTGATCACTAGAATAAGTTATTTTCCAACTCGTTAGAATTACTGGTATGTTGAAGTTACAACTACTGTTAAGAATTTAAAATGTGTGTAAAATGGCCCATATATAAAAAAAGACTGTCAGTGCATGGTATGTTTTGTATATTGATATTATTTCATACCAAATAATCCTTAAGTAGTTTCTTGTAGAATTTACATATTACATTTTGTAGAGTTTTATATGCTATCAGTTGCAGTGGTGATTAGTTTTAACTTTACATTTCTGGATCAAGATTCAAGAGACATTTATTGTCAAATGCACCAATTGGTACAGTGAAATTTGTGGTCATCATACGGCCATACGAATAAAAAAAGAACACAGCACACGATAAACTTTAACATAAACATCCCCACACAGCGGAATCAAAGTTTCCCACAGTGAGGGAAGGCACCAAAGTTCAGTCATCCTCCTGTTTGTTGTTCACCCGTGGTCGTGGCCTCCCGAGCCCCCCCGCAGTTGCCGCTACGGGCGGCCCGATGTTCAGGCTCTCTCGCCGGGATGATGGAACTCCGATGTCGGAACGGAAGAACATTCTCAGCGGCTTGGACTTCCGAATCGGCCACTACTGCTGTGTGAATTTGAGCTAGTTTTACACCAGGTTAAACAGGAACACACAATAAACTGCAGATGCTGGAATCTTGAGCAAAACACAAAATGCTGGAGGAACTCAGTGAGCCAAGCAGTATCTCTGGAGGAATGGGCAGGCGATGTCTTGGGTTGGAATCCTTCTTCAGGCTGAACAGATGTTGCCTGTCCATTCCCTCCATAGA
Organism: Leucoraja erinaceus; assembly: GCF_028641065.1. Taxonomy (NCBI): domain Eukaryota; kingdom Metazoa; phylum Chordata; class Chondrichthyes; order Rajiformes; family Rajidae; genus Leucoraja; species Leucoraja erinaceus. The sequence continues at coordinate 125,520,255 of NC_073377.1, read as the reverse complement.
TGCTGCCTGACCTGCTGAGTACATTACTGTTTGTTGTAAAGAAAACATCACTGCAATATGCTGTGCTGTGGGATCCTTGGTAAATCCCATTGTATGAATTGGATACATTTTGCTTTTTTAAAAGGTTCCAATTATAGAATAGATTTGTTGGCTGGGTATTTCTTTGAACTGGGCTGAAAAGGATGTTCTAATTGAAGTGATTAAGATGATCAAACAGACTGATTGATGGATGCTCTTTGCTCTGGCTTGTGGCTCAGGTAAACTTAAATTTGAGGGTCCATTCTTCACACAAAGGACCATTGAAATCTGAAACTCCCTTTCTTCAAAAGGTTGTTGAGGCTAGTTCATTTGAAATTTGGCAAAAAGTCGTGATGCAATTTTTCTGAGGAAAGAAGATTAGATGGTAAGTAACAAAGACAGGTACATGGAGTTAAGTTACAAATGAGCCACAATTTAATTAAACAGCAGAACAAGTTTGAAGTGCTGAATTGTCTCAACCCATGCAGCCATTTCTAAACATTTCCCGTTCTAATGCTGCAGTAATCAGTGTCAGGATATTGATTTCCCCGAGGGGAGAGATGAACAATTGAACAGTTAGGCCAGAAAACTACAAAAAATGCTCCCAGCTTCAGCCTTCCTGTACACGAGGAACACTGGAAAAGATCAGCTGGCTTCAATGTTTTATACAAAATAGGAAAGTGGGGTAAATGCAAGGTATACCCCCAAAATAGAAACAAAATACAAGCAATGTGGCTGACACTTTACATTTTATGTAAAGTTTTGTTTTATGTTCTTTTCTTTGCAGTTTAGAGTTAATATTAATGCAAGGTTTGTTGATTTTTTTTGTTGTTGCAGATGTATTGCATTATGTGTGAACTAAAAATTAGCATATACGAGCGTTCATTTTTAGCTCATCGCATTGCAACAGAAACTAACGAAGAGATCGTGGTGCCCCTGAGCTTCCTGCCCTTGAAGGATAGAATGTGAAGTCAATGTGCACATACTGTATGTGCAAAGCAAGCAAAATATCAATCAAATAAAGACTTGCATTATTTTAAAGTTGCATGTTGAGCTCAGAAATTTGAGAAAGTACTTCAAATGAATCGTGTCAGTGTTAAAATGTTCCAATTGTTTATTTGGTGAAAATATATTTGATGTGTTTGATATGAATAATTAAACAATCTCTTTTGATACAAAGTTTGGCTGGTTAGCAATCTTGGTTTTAACATTTTAATTTCCAGATTTGATGCCAATTATTTTCCAATGTTATTGCCCAACCCCCTTTTCTCCATAACTCCCTTTTCTATTTACCCATGCAGGAGGGCGCTAAGACCAATTGTCAAAGTTGAATGATTGCCCAGTTGAACTCAGATTGTGCTGACTTAGCTCTGTATTACTCCCATGCTTCACAATAATGGTCAATGCCAAAGTGTCTGCTGTGAATATGAATTAGAGATGCACAGCAAACTCTTGCAGAAGCATTTATTCAGGAGGTTTACAATATGTGAAATAGTACTCCTTCCCAAGCCTAACATAGGGACAATTTTGTCTCATTGTGCCTATGTTTATATCAGAAATCAAAATAATTATTCAAGGAATTCTAAAATGTTCTTATTGACCCAACACAATGGGTTTCAACTTGAATGTCTCCAGCAATTATAACTCTAAAAGAGAGTGACCCTACCATCATTCTAACTATCTTGTGAGGACTAAGAGGAAATGCTATTATCTATGAGCATATTCATTGTTTTGTTACTTCCAAATAAGGAAATAACTATTTATTTGATATTCTTTCTATTATTGATATTGGGCATCCAATTGCAATTCTTGCACATATTTATTTGAATGGATAAAGTTGAATTTTGCTGGAAAAAGGTAATAATTTGGATACAGACAGGTTATGTACATATCCCCCTGGCAAGAAGCTTTGAATTATTGTGGCGCTTCTGTAGCAAGGGTTTCTTAAAACTTAACATTTAGGCCACTGAATACGATCGGCACACAGCAACTATTCAACAATGCGTTGCAATATTTGAGGAATGTGACAGACTTTTGATTCTTCAACATTTAAAGTTCCAAAAATTTGAAGGATTATATATGAATCTGCATTGATTTAGAAAGGAAGCAAAGCAGATACTTCACAAACCAAATAGCGCAGTTACACCAGATCATGGGATTAAATTAAACCAAGGCGGTTGAGTCCAGTTCTCCCTTGCAGTTGAATTATGGCTGCCCTGTACCTTAACTATATCTACATACTTTAGTTCTGTAACCCATCCATACTCTACCCTCTCAACAATCACAGTATTGTTATTTTTCATTAGTCTTAACAACCTTTTGGGGGAATAGGTCAGATTTCCAATGTGAGGATTTGCTGAACTCCACTTAAGGTTACACCCTTTTGTTCGATATCTACAACCGGAAGAGCTGTTCCCTCTGCACTGTCAAATCCTTTAATCCACAAATATCTCAAGGATCCCAATGCAGCTTCAAATAAAAGGAAAAAATTAATTTTAAACACCATCATACTTAAGAAGAGTCTCCAAGTATTAGTTTAGTTTAGAGATACAGTGTGGAAACAGGACTTTTGACCCACCGAGTCCGCACTGACCAGCAATCACAGGTGTCAGGGATAATGGGGAGAAGATGGAGTATGGTATGGGGTTAGGAGGGAGAGATAGATCAGCCATGATTGAATGGCAGAGTAGACTTGAATGGCCTAATTCTGCTCTTATCACTTATGACGTTATGATCCCCGCTCATTAATACTATCCAACACTTGGGACAATTTTTGCACTTATTCCAAGCCAATTAACCTTCAAACCTGTATGTCTTTGGAGTGTGGGAGAAACCCGAAGATCTAGGAGAAGACCCATGCGGTCACAAGAACGCACAAACACCGTACAGACAGGTACCGTAGCCAGGATAGAACCTGGGTCTCTGGCGCTGTCATTGCTGTAAAGCAGCAACTCTACCGCTGCGCCACCGTGCCGCTCCATATTATTGGAAGTTCATTGTCTTGTCCCAATGGCAACATCTTGTTTTGTATTTGGTGCACCAACATCTCAATTGTGTCTTCGTAAACATGTTTATGATTTTGCTCTATCATGTGCATAAAGGAAATATTTCTCCAGGGATTATAATAATAAAAGGGTGTAAATAGGTTTGGATGTTCATATTGGTAACTGCATTCAAAAATATGAAGGAGATACTGCCCGGAAACTGGTTTGTATAGCATCTTATATTATTCCCTCAAACTGATCTAATTTTGAGTTTACTCAGACATTTTGTTGGAAATAATTTTCAAGTAAAATCCTTCCACATAAAAAAATGTTTTGGGCCCCAACATGCACTATTCACTTCAGGCATGCATCTAATGATTTTGTTTGTGTTATGTACAATACCACTCTGGAAATAAAGATATTATTCCATACATTGGACCATATTCTGGAACAATTGCAACACACTCCGTTGTTGCTTCATTTTGCTACATGAACGGACATTCATGATGAAATGAGAGTCCGATTTTTGGAAGTGACAGCAAGTTGCTCAGGCCTTTTGAAGTTAATGGTCTGGGCTACCAGTAACAGGGAGGACATTTCCAGTAGGTATCAACTGGTGTCTTTGCGGTGCCAACGCCAGCAACTCACCATTAGAGTCATAGTCAGGTAGCACAGAAAGGGCTTTTCAGTCCCATCTGCCTATATTCATACCTTTCCTATATAAATGTCTTTGAAATGTTGTTATAAGATCTGCATCAACAACCTGCCCTGGCAGCTCCGTGTTGTGTGAAAAAGTTGCCCCTCCGGTTCCGACTACATTTTCCCCTCTCACCTTAAATTTATGTTCTGTTTCCTCATTTCCTACTCTGGATTACCAAACAACCCCTATCTATCTCCCTCATGCTTTTATACACCTTTATAAAATCATCCCTCTGTCTCCTGTGCTCCAAGAAATAAAGTTCTAGGTTGCCCAACCTCTCCCTCTCTCTATAGCGCAGGCCCTCGAGTCCTGGCAAATCCTCGTAATTATGGGCAGAAGTGGACACCTCCAACAGTTGCCTAATACAGGGACAATGTGCTCCATGTGCAGCTGTTCCCCGGGTCACACAATGACACAAACTTCGATATGCGGGGATATGGATCATATACAGACAGAGGAAATTAGTTTATCTTGGCATCTTGCTTGGCAGGGTCATGTGTGTCGAAAAGCCTGTTCCTGTGCTATACTGTTCTCTGATTACTGCTGGAAGATTATAAGTTTGATGAAAAACTCCTTCCAGTCTACGTCAAACTTGGCACATCTCAAGGTCCAAGAAAATATGTAGATTTACTGAAACCTACAGCAGCTGCTAGAGAAAGGAAACAGTTTAATATAGTTTAATAATAACAGGTTAACAGTCTGAAGAAGGGTCCTGACCCAAAATGTCATCTATTGAAGTTCTCCAGAGATGTGGCCTGACTTGCTGAATCACTCCAGTCAACGTCCTTTTGTGTAAACCAGCATCTGCAGTTCATTGTTTCTACAGTTTAATATACATAAGTCATAGCACAGCGAGGGTCTTGAAGGTATGAAATTACTGGCAATTTTCACTCATGGAATGTGAAAGAGAAACTGATGTCATGCTGAAAAATATTATATATTTAATAATAAGATTGACATGGTTTCACTGTGATGTTACATTGTACTATCTAAAAAAAAAATTTTTACAAATAAAGAATATTTTTGCAAAAAGATGACAAGGGTAGGAAATAAATGTTGGCTTTGACAGCAACATTCCCATTCCATGAACAAATATTTTTGTCTTCAGCTTCCCATCTACTTCCGACTTTACTTCATCGCAACTCATTCAGAACAAACGGGACTGGATACCAATCGGTTGTAGTTACTGCTTTCAAACACCTGTAATCACCGCAAGGTCTCCAGTCCCCGGACGCTTTGGGCACCATGTGCAATGGGGAAGCCAAAGGGCTATCCGGCCACCGGACAATCCCCATGTCCTCCATAAGTTGGAACTCGTCTCGTGCGATGCGCAGTTTATCGGGCGGGAGACGGCACGCGCGGGCGTGTACCGGTGGTCCCTCTGTGGTAATGTGGTGGACCACGCCATGACGGGGCGTGGCCCCGTCGAACCGGGGCGTGAGCAACCCTGGGAAGTCAGCGAGCAGGGCTGCGAAAGGTTGCTGGATCCCTGCTACCTTGACGAGTTGCTGTAGGGGCGTTGATGGGTTGCGCTGCTTGGCAGGGCATGGGTCCGACAGGGACCATACGACCACCTCGCACATCGACTAACAGGGAGAACGCTCGCAAGAAATCGGCGCCCAGGATCGGTTGGGCGATGTCAGCAATGATAAACTTCCACCTGCACTGGTGGGAGTCGAAATTTAGATTCACTGTCCGCGTACCGTAGGTGCGAATATTGCTCCTGTTGACGGCCAAGAGGACGTGTCCCACCTTTCCAGCATGAACGTCTCGGGCGCTTGAAGGCAGGATACTAGCATTAGTCCACCAGGAAACGGTGACCGGAAAGGCGATCGCGGACGAAGAGGCCTACGTTGGGGCCGATCACGTTCGCCTCTATGGACGATCGCCCAGGGCATTTCCCGGAAACGAACAAGGACTCCGACATCTTCGGGCTTCGGGTCCGTATCGTTGGTGGTAGTAACACCATAGACCACTGGCAGCGGCGGTTCCTCTTCGACGCTGGGCTGGGTCTCTTCTTCTTGATGTCGGCTCGGCTGCACCCATTGTGTGACCGGGGGGTGGGCGACGGCATAAACGTCCCGCCGTCTGTGCGCCCACAGTTCATCGGCTCTTTCCGCGAGCCGCTGCGGGTCGCTGAAATTCGCTCCCGCTAGCATTAGCTGTACTTCGTCGGGCATCTGCCCTATGAACGCCTGTTTAAAAAAGGGCGGTGCCCGTCCATCAGTGCCAACATCTTTGCCATGATCGTCGATGGCCTTCGGTTGCCGATGTAGTCCATATGTAGCAGCCTTGCCGCCCTGTCTCTACGGGTAGACCGTAAGCGTGAAATAACAGGGCCTTCAACCCTTCGTACTTGCCGCTGGACGGAGGGTCTCTGATATAGGGCAACAGCCTCGAGGCACAGTCCTGTGGTAATTCTCCTACCACATGAAAATACATAGTGTCGTTGTGGTCGATACGGTGTAGATGAAACTGTGCCTCCACATGGGCGAACCACACCCGAGTTTGATCAGGCCAAAAGGCTGGCAGTTTGAAGGCTGGTGAGCCCTGCCTCGTGCTGGCCGATTCTGCGGGAGCATTCTCTTCCTGCATAATTCTTCTTGTCTAACGACGGCTAGACAGGTCGGGGTCACCAACTTAGTGGTCTGAGAAACGACTACTGGAGTTTTCAACAGATCTTTATTCAAAAGTTCAAGTTGCAGCATACAGGCTTATCAGACACGTCTGCCCACAACGGTGGTCAGCGCTGAACTAACGCGCGCAAGGGAAAAACCGCGCAAAAACAACAGCCCCTCCCGAGTCACGTGACCGCGGCTTCCGAACGCCTTACAATACCACTTTTTTCTTACTTCTTTGTTGCTTCCCCTTTGTGCAACAGGGGCATTGCAAATAATAAGATTAGATATTATAAGATTAAATTGCAACTGAGTCTTATCTACTCCACACATTAAAAGGCACAAAATGGGCACATTTTAAAACCATTATTAAGAAAAATATAAAGTAACAGGAAATAACAAGGCGATTTTTGATGGTAGAATCTTACACAATGTTGCAAATGTGTGGCACAACACTGTTCAGACTTTTGCAACTTGGAACATAACCACACATAATTGTAGAGCAGTATTGTTGTGTTGATTTTAACAACGCCCAATATTCATCCTGTGAAATGTTGGAACTTGCTGGGTCCTGAGCACCATTTGAAATTCAGTCCTCCAAACTGCAACTGCATCTAGACAAAATAAAAGCAGTTGAGGGCAAAATTGGGGTTGGTGCCAGACATTTTTCCAGACTCAGTTAATGCCCTTATGACAGCAAAATATCCATGAGTTGGTGTGTGATCACTGTAGAGTCAAAGTTAACAAAGCAGTTAGTGTCTGTGCAGTGAGTAGAACAGTTGATTGAATATCATGTGAATCACCACATACAAAGCTAAGCTGTCACCAGTGCTTGAGACTCAATATCTAGTGGATACACACAAAATGCTGGAGTAAAGGGGTTGTCCAACTGCGGCGACCTAATCTGCGAGTTCAGAAGTGTCTTCGACCTTTTAAGCTCGAGGGCTCGCCTGAAAAACCTCGAGCTGGATCGACCGACCGCACACACACACACACACACATCGCAAAGGCGGGGGCCAGGGAAAGCGGGGAAGCATTGTCCGAACTTCACACCCGCGATGAAGAGGAAGGTAAAAGACGACTGCACAGTGTATGGTAAGTCCTTTAGAGAGTGCTGAGGGGGGGGGGGGGGGGGGGGGAAGGCAGAGAAGGGGACAGAGGGGGAGAGAAGGAGAGAGAGGGCGGGGGAGGGGGGGGAGAAGGAGTGGAGATACTTTTAAGAAGCCAGCCAACATTAAATAAAGTTTAGTGGGCATTTTACCTACCGTTCGGTTTTCCTGGGTCCTGAACACTCCAATGAGCCAATTAAAATGCCCGGTCAGCGAAGGAGATTGCCTATGGCTGCCCTCGACTGCCTGTAAATAAATAGCGACACCATTCTACTGCACTACGAGTTAAAAAGAACCATGCCGACTGTAGATCGGTTATTGCATGTGAACCAATCATAGTGGAGTAGCATCATGAACCCCACCTTACTGTATGCTTTATATTAACACCCACTTCCTACATTAAATAGTCCTGGAAGCGGTAGTGATCAAAGATTATAGAGGAGCAAGATAGACCACTCCTCGAAAAACGTGTAGTATGACGTGTGTGATTGTCGACGCCATTTCTTGAGGCATTTTATTGGGCTTCCCCCACACTGTCATGGCGTCCTTATCTAAATTTCATCTCACTGCTCTGCTATCAATTATTCTAATCCTAAATCTAAATGACCCGACCTGTCATTCTTTAGGTTCCCCAATAAAAAAGAAAGGTGAGAAAATATTTTTATTATTTTCAGTCGATATTCTGTCGTGAAAATGTTATTTTCTGTTCTCCCATCAACGGCCATTGGGAAACTGGATTTGTCGGTACATTAGAAAGTTATTAGACTTATTTTTAATAGATCTTTACTTACCATAATAATAAAGACAATTTTAACACCTTCTGTACAATTTTTGGTTTTGTTCTTGTAAGGGATTGGTCTCCACAATATGGCCCGCGGGACACATTAGGTCCAGTGACCAGGAGATTTTTCAAGCTCAGATTCAAGTCCGAGAAGGCGGCGGCTGTTACTCGTTATATCCCTCGAATTGTCAAGACATCAAAAGCAAAGATCATAAGCCTGCCGTGAAGAAGGGTGCAATCAAATATTATACAAATCTGCTCTATCATCTTTGGGTGCAATGGTGGGGCCGGGGGGGTTCGGCGGCGGCGGCGGCCGCAATCAAAGATACTAGTGGAGCTCTGCTCTATAATCTTTGATCGGAATGGGACGGCTGCTCGTTATAATGTCCTATCGTTCCACTCTCCCTCTCCCCCTTCTCACTGTCCCTTCTCCCTCTCCCTCTCCCTCTTTCCCTTCTCCCTCTCCCTCCCCCCTTATCCCTCTCCCCTTCTCCCTCTCCCCCTTTTCCCCTTCTCCCTCTCCCCCCTTCTCCCTCGCCCCCTTCTCCCCCCCCTTCTCCTTCTCCCCCTTCCCCCTCTACCCCTTCTCCATCTCCCCCTTCTCCCTCTCCCCCCTTCTCCCTCTCTTCTCTCTCTCTCTCGATCTCTCTCTCTCTCTCTATCTCTCGATCTCTCGCTCCCCTCTCTCTCTCTCTCTCTCTCTCTCCCCTCTCTTCTCTCCATCTCTCTCTCTTCTCTCTCTCTCTCGATCTCTCTCTCTCTCTCTCTCCCCCTCTCTTCTCTTCTCTCGATCTCCCTCTCTCCTTCCCATCCCTCTCTCCCTCCCTTACCTCTTCATGAGAGTTGGCAGCTCTGCTATGCCTTGGGTCCAAAAGAGGATAGAAAGAAAATACTTAATGGTCTTTGTAAGAAGATTTTAATAAGCTCTTCTACATTTAAGGTAAATTGACATATTCGAGGCAAAAAGCATCTTCAATATACAGGTCTCTCCACACAACTGAAAACAATTGCATTTAAGTGATATATCATCCATTGTTCAGGCATGTAGCACTAGGTTACAATAAACTTCCTACATATTCCAGGAATGCATCTCATAAAAATGGGAGAGGCTTAAATGCATTGTAAAATCATAAATCCATGTTGACTTGGACTAATCCTTTTACTGCTATCTAAATGCCCCATTATTACATCTTTAATAAATTGACTCCAGCATCTTTCACACCACCAAAGTCAGGCTAACTGTAATTCCCCGTTTTCTCTCTCACTCCTTTCTTGAAAAGTGGGATAGCATTAGCTATCCTCCAATCCACAGGAACTGATCGTAAATCTATTGATCGTTGGAAAATGATCATATGTATAAATATATATGTATGTGTATATATGCATGTATGTGTATATATGCATGTAAATGTATATGTGTGTATATATGTATGTATATATGGTTATATGTGTGTATGTATGCATATAAATGTATCCATATGTATGCGTGTATTTGTATGTGTGCATATGTATGTGTATACGTATGTATGTATGTGTATATATGTATGTGTGTATATATGTATGTGTATATATATGTGTGTAAAAATATATATATATGCATATATATATTATTACTACATAATTATATATATAATTGCCTTTATGGTTTATGTATATCATCTTACAAGCCAAATAAATTAATAGTGATTATTTAAATCAAAGTTGCTTCTGATCCATGAGAATAAACTTAATTATCTCTAACTTGCCTCTCACACACAACACAAATTCATATAAATATATAAAATATGTATACGTTAAATTTAATTTTGTGCAGTGTGTGTTAAAGCAATACAAGGGAAACTGCACAATACAATGCAAGGGAAACTACGCAAAGGAGGGGGCTGTTCCCGCTACAAGATACTCGAGGATCTTTGCCTTGGATCAAAGATTATAGAGGAGCTATATAATCTTTGCTTTGGATCACAGCGGGTGGCATACCGGAAGTCGCGTGTCGCATTAAGAAATGGCGGCCGTGACGTTGCGTCACGTACTACACGTCAGTCCATTGGATTTCGGAGGAGTGGTCTATCTTGCTCCGCTATATGATCTTTGGTAGTGATGAACTAACAACTAACAACCTGCTGTACCACTCGCTATACTATGTTACAATTAAAGATGACTTTAAACTCCAGACCTGTGTAACATCATCATTTACATGGTGTCGAACCCACGCCTCCAGTTGGAGACCAGAGTTTAAAGTCATCTTTAATTGTAACACATAGTATAGCAGTTCAAAGGACTCCCGTGTGCCATCATCATAGATGACATCCTGGTTTATGGCAAGGACATAGCGGAGCACGACAACAACCGCAAGCTCATTCTGGACAGGGCACGTGAAATCAACCTAAAATTCAACCAGAAGAAATGCAAGTTCCGGGTTCCAGAGGCAACCTATGTTGGACACGTGTTCACTTCTGATGGTCTTAAGCCCGACCCGAAGAAAACTGCTGCCATCAGAGAAATGCCAGCCCCTACCGACGTGCTAAGCCTACAACGATTTCTGGGTATGGTGAATTATCTAGGAAAGTTCACACCGAATCTCAGCGAACTAAGTTCACCACTGAGACAACTCACCCGCAAGGACACTGAGTGGACCTGGTACCAGCAGCATCAACAGGTGTTTGATTTTTTTTAAATCCAGCTGGCCAGCGCTCCCACCCTGACATACTTTGACGTGAAGCGTTCTGTCACGATAACCTGAGATGCCTCATAATACAGGCTGGGCGCAGCCTGCCTTCAAACCTCTGCCGATGGGACTGTACTACCTGTATTTTATGCCTCCCGCACCATGCCGGACACCGAACAGCGCTATGCCCAGATCGAGAAAGAGCTGCTAGCGGTGGTCTTCGCTTGCTCAAAATTCAAGGATTTCATCTTTGGGAACACTTTCACAGTTGAAACAGACCACCAACCACTTGTAACCATCCTGAACAAAGCTATACATGCAGCACCTGCACAACTGCAGCATATGATGATGCAGCTCCAGTGGTTCGACTTCAGAATCGTTTACAAAAAAGGTAAAGACATGCTCAGTGCCTCTCGTGCACCAAGGTAATCCAGTGAACGACGTCCCTAGGAACGTGATGAGCTTACGGTTCTCAAGATTGACTTTGTTCCCATAGAACGATTGCGCCGTCTGGCTGAACACACAGCCGCTGATGGCACTCTACAGCTACTCTCATCCATAATCAAAAGAGGCTGGCCAGACAGACAATCCAGCACACCACTGGAGGTGCAGCCGTTCTTCCTAGTCCGTGATGAGCTGGTAATACAAGACGGTGTCATTGTTAAAGGTCACAAAGTCCACGTTGGCCCTCGCACAGAGCATGTTCTATTGGCCCGGTATGGTCAAATACATACGGGATGGAACAGCCTCATGTCCCACCTGCAACAGTTTGGCACCACACCAACAGAGACAGCCTCTACTACAACAACCCCCACCAGCACAGCCTTGGACATCGCTGGCAGCAGACATTTTCGAATGGCACGGTAAACACTACCGAGTCCTAGTTGACTCCTACTCCAACTGGTTCGAACTCAATTTACTGTCCACCATTACATCTGAAATGGCTATTCAAAAGCTACAGAGACATTTTTCCGTATTCGGCGCACCAGTCCGCCTGCAAACTGACAATGGAAGACAATTTACCAGTCACACATTCAAACACTTTGCCAACCGATGGAACTTCCACCATGTCACAAGCAGCCCTGAATACCCTCAAAGTAATGGGCTCGCTGAATGGGCCATCAGTGGCCCAAAACAACTCATGGAACGCTCCCACCTGGCCAAGTCAGATGTTTAGGTCGACCTTTTAAACCTCAGAAACATTTCCAGAGACGGGGTCCTAGGCTCACCAGCCCAACGCCTAGGTTTTCGTTGTCGGCCCGTCTAAGGAACCCCACTCCTACCTTGCCAACGTCGATGATGCCCTGTACAGACGGAGCCACCAACACTTGCTGCTTGTAAAAGAACCTCGTCCACCTCCAGCCGATCCTTTTGCTCCACCTCTGCTGTTCAAACCGTCTGCTACTGCTGCTGTCATTAGTCCTCAGCATGTCCCGTTGTCCGCCACGACCGGTGATCCCGTCTAACAACAACACTACCTCTCCCGCATGCTCACCCTAGAGTGTCCCCAGCTGCTTTCCCCCTTCCGGGTTCACTGCCTCCCTCCCCCACTAATTTTTCTGGTGCGGAGGGAGAGGGGTTGGTCTGTACGCATTCAGGTCGTATTAGTAGACCGCCTGACAGATAAGGCGAGTATGTTTAAATTTACACGTCTTACCTGTGCTTAACTATATTCGCTCTTTACGGGGAAGGATGTAGATTGGTTATTGCATGTGAACCAATCATAGTAGAGTAGCATCACTAACCCCACCTTACTGTATGCTTTATATTAACACCCACTTCCTACATTACGTAGTCTTGGCGGGGTAGTGATGAACTAACAACTAACAACCTGCTGCATGCTATACTAAGTGTTACAATTAAAGATGACTTTAAACTCCAGACCTGTGTAACATAATCATTTACACCGACCAATTTTTACTTGGCGAAAAATTTTCAGCATGCTGAAACATTTTCCGCGACCTAGCTGAGGCCACGAGTATGCGGGAACTTCCCTCAAGCATGAAGGAGAACCCATTCTCGTTACTTCTAAACAACATAGCGAATACATTCGAGAATTGGAAGCTTCTACTACTGAAAATGCTCAGACAGCACACAGGCTGATGGCTGAATTGGAGCATATTTCTGGGTAACTTGCCAAGGTGACTGAAAAATGTCTTGATCTGGAAGGGCGTTCTAAACGCCAGGATTTAAGGATTGTTGGGGTGAAAGAAGGAAAAGAACAGGGTAAAAACCCTAGTGATTTTGCGGCCCAATTACTCCAAGATGTACTTAACCTGGATAAAAAACCCAAATTGGATCATTCCTACGTTTTAGAAGACATCATGAAGAAAGTTGCCAACAACAGAAATCTGATCTTTGAAGGGGATAACATACTAATCTTCAGAGATTATCCAGCTGAAGTCGTCAAGAAAAGAGCACTCTTTACCAAGTCGAGTCATTCCGAGGGATATACCAGATCTCAGATACGGTCTACTGTATCCAGACAAACTGAGAGTTACACATAAAGCGAAGGAACACCTCTTTACCGATCCGGATAAGGCATTCAAGTTTTCCCAAGATACTGCTGATTCCGTCAAGGATAAGTAACTGTCATTGAGTTTATCTCATGATGCCAATCAAGAGGATTATATTGTATCTACTGAAGTTATACTGTGTCTTTAATTCATTCCAATTGTATTCACTTATACAGTGGTTATAAAAAGGGTTAGGGTTTATACCGGGCTTATAAACCGGGCTTTATATTGTATGCATTTATACTGTATTTATATTGAATATTTATATTGAATATGCTGTTATAAGATTGCAGACAGAGAGAGAGAGAGAGAGCGAGAGCGAGAGCGAGAGACAGAGAGCGAGAGGGAGAGAGAGAGAGAGAGGGAGAGCGAGAGAGAGAGAGAGAGAGAGAGAGAGAGAGAGAGAGAGAGATAGAGAGAGTGAGAGAGAGAGAGAGAGAGAGGAGAGAGAGAGAGAGGTAGTGTTATAGAAAGTTAATGTAAGTGAGAGTTGGTCAGAGGAAGTTCTGGGAAAGTTTGGGGGACTGGGGATTGATGGGGGTGGATGAAAAGGACAGGGAGAGGGAGGAAGATAGAGAGAGTGTGGGTAAGTGCTGGGAAGTATTGAGCAAGTCTTGGCAAGTCTGGGGGAAGTTGAGATTGAATTGGAATGTGTGGGAAAGGTGGTGGGAGGCAGAGAGGGAGGGAGAGAGAGAGAGAGAGAGAGAGAGATTGCTTTGTCTATGTAAACTACATCTGTAATCAACAACCTGTCATAAGCTCACCGACTGAATCGGTTAATAGCTTACTTAATATACTAGTATGTTACGCAATAATAATACTAGTATGTTACGCAATGTTTAGTATATTATTATAATATCCAGATTTATTGTATGCTTTTATATTGTGTTTATACTTAATATGGTGTTATAAAGTTGCTGATACAAAGTTGGTTAAAATGTCAAACAGAGAACTTGACAGATTGCATGACAGAGAGAATGGTAGAGAAAGGAGGGGTAAGGGTAGAGCAGTAGAGAGTTAGAGATAGAGGGAGGGAGAGGGAAGGCGGGAGTGTTAGAGAGAGCCATCGTAAGTGAGAATTAGTTAGGGGAAGTTGTGGAAAGCTTGGGGAATGTAGGGACCGATGGGGGAAGGCGAGAGGGGCAAGGAGAGGTAGAGAGAGGAGAGAGAGGGAGAGAGAGGGAGAGGGAGAGGGAGAGAGGGAGAGAGAGAGAGGGAGAGAGGGAGAGAGAGAGAGAGAGAGAGAGAGAGAGAGAGAGAGAGCAATGCAAACTACAGGTGGAATTAACAGATTGCTATGTTCACCGACTTTGAACCGGTCAATAGTTTAACATATTAATATCAGAAAGCTATCTAATAAGTCTTATATATTAATCTAAATTCCCAATATTCATTTATCTACTCAGTGTACAAAAAGATACTTAACCTTTTGGGAATATTGAACCCTTGACGAACTTATACACTGTTTTTTAATTCTGTTCTGTTCAGTGTTGTTAAGGAGCGGAGTTATTTGATATTAACATCCAGGGAAGTTATCATGAATGACACCACCAAGGGGTGGTATTCACCAGCAGCATGCCTTTATGCTGCAATTTCTGTTGTCTTTTTTTTTCACCTTTTATTTTTTCCGCGAGATAGTTTATCTATTGTTGTTAACGCACTTTTTTCTGGGAGATTCCTCCAGGGGATAGAGGGAAACGGAACAGGGCTCACCCACCCAGCAACTAAAAGATTCATTTTAAATATTGTGTTGGACCATTTGAAACAAAGGAACCCATGTAAGTTTTAAAATGCAAGACGACGCCACTAGGAAAATTGGAAGAATTATGTTTTGTAGTTGGAACGTCAGGGGTGTTAATGAGCCAATTAAAAGGGGTAAGGTTTTAGCCCATTTAATATCTATTAATACTGATATAATATTTTTACAGGAGACGCATCTCAAAAATGGAGCTCATAACAGGCTGAAGGCTAGCTGGATTGGTCAATTATATCACTCTACTTTTCTTTCCAAAGCAAGAGGTACTGCAATTCTATTCGCAAAGGTACACCAGTTAAACACAAATCCACTATAGCCGATAAGGAAGGTAGGTACATTATAATTCAATGTTCATGCCCCCAGGATGCAGACTCCCCAGTGGAATATTCCGCTTGGGGAGTCTGCATCCTGGGGGCATGAACATTGAATTCTCCCAATTTTGTTAGCCCTTGCTGTCTCCCCCCCTTCCTATCTCTCCCTCAGCCCTCGGGCTCCTCCTCCTCCTTTTTAATTTCTTCTCCCGCCCCATCACCCATCAGTCTGAAGAAGGGTTTTGGCCCGAAAAGTTGCCTATTTCCCTCGCTCCATAGATGCTGCTGCACCCGCTGAGTTTCTCCAGCATTTTTGTGTACCTTCGATTTTCCAGCATCTGCAGTTCCTTCTTAAATACTGTTAAACATAATAAGATAGCAGCATTAAAATTTAAATCAGATCCTCTCGGCAAAAGTTGTTAAGATATTTCAATACACTAAGCAAGAAAATTAAGGAAGTTGGTGATAAACCGCAAACTTCTGGCACGCCAACTGAGAAAAATGGAAATCAGAAAAAAAATTAAATCAGAAAAAGGTGAGCTGCTCACACTTCCCAAAGATATTAATGAAAGATCCCTAAAATTCTATCAAAATCTATATGCATCAAAAACATCAGCCGACTCTGCAAAGATCAAAAACTTTCTTGACAATTGCAACCTCCCATCACTTAATGAGGGGAAACGAGAAGAATTAGGTGCTGAGATTACAATAAAAGATATTGAAGAGACTATTAAATCACTGAATAGTTGGAAAACGCCAGGTCCAGATGGGTTCAGTAATGAATTCTATAAAAAATTTAATGATTTTATTTCCCCACGCCTACGGGCCCTTTATATACATGCTTTTAAAGAACAGACCTTACCACAAACCCTTGCCGAATCAACCATTACATTGATACCTAAAAAAGACAAAAATCTTGAAGAGCCTGGATCATACCGAGCAATAAGCTCTTCTAAATACAGATCAGAAAATATTAAAATAAAAGTGAAATTATGCCAATAAAAGCTCAAGACCCTTTACATCTCCAAAAATTCCCTTTCAAAATTGTTACTGAAAAATTCAGATACCTTGTAGTCTATGTGACTAGAAAATACACCTCTCTATTTCAAACAAATTTCCCACCATTAAATGCCCTTGTTCAATTTTGGAAAACATTCCCTAGTTCCCTTATAGGTAGAGTAAATGTCATAAAGATGATTTTCCTTCCACAACTCCTATACCTATTTCAATCAATACCAATATATCTCCCTAAAATTAAAAAATAAATAAAAACTTGACTTATCACAAATTTCATTTGGGACTATAAAGTCCATAGAATACATAAACGACATTTATGTAAATCTAAAGAAAATGGATGATTGGCACTCCCCAATTTCCATTTCTACTATTGGGCGACTAATATTAAAAACTTAATCTACTGGATGGATGATACATGTCAACAGTTAAATTGGTTAAAAATGGAGAGGGAAGATTGTTTGCCTTTTAATATAGGCACGATTCTTCTTTCTCCAACACATATGAATAAACCAACGTGAGCTAAACCCGATAATACACAGTACCCACGCATTTGGAAACAGTTGAAATCAAACCTCAAACTGAGTCCTCTCAGCGGCTTGGGAACCCTGGAATGGCCGCTTCCGTACTGGAGGCCGCGGCTTCCAAAGCCAACAAGGCCGCGCCGGTTGGAGCTCCACAACTGCCGATCTCATCTCAGGCTCCCGGTGAAAAGTCAGTGCCGCCGCCCGCAGCTGGTCGCTCCACGGTCCCACAGCTCCGTGATGTTTTCCTCAGCGATCTTCAGCGATAGCGCTCCAGCGCTGTGCCGCCGCCTAAGCCGAGGTTCTGGGCGGTCCCCGACAGGAAACGCCGCTCCAGGCCCGCTGGAAGCCGCGAGGACGGGTCGAAGCTGCAGCCCGGAGAAAAGCTGCCTCTCCGACCAGGTAGGGACACTGAAAGGTAGTTTCCCCCTCCCCCCCCCCCAATCCAACAACCCTCACCAACTTCTACAAATGCGCCGCAGAAAGCATTTTATCGAGATGCATCACAGCTGGGTTTGGAACAGCTTCATCCAATTCCGCAAGAAATTGCAGCAAATTGGGGATGGACGCAGCCCAGACCATCACAAACCAACCTCCCTTCCATTGACACCATTTACACGTCACTGTCTGTGCAAGGCCAGCAGCATAATCAAGGATATGTCGCACCCTGGCCACTCCCTCTTCTCCCCTCTCCCTCCCATCATGCAAAATTCATAGAAAAAACGCACATCCTCACCCCAGGTTCAAGGGGCAGTTTCTAAGAATCCACAACCCTCACCAACTTCCATACAAATGCAACGCAGAAACAGTCCTGAATCGAGATACCTCGACAGCTTTTGGTTTGGACTGACACCTTGCACCAAACATTATACCGTATGAAATTGCAGTGAAATTGGGGATCATGTGTATTGTCTTTCAGCTGGCTGGACCATGCACTAAAGCTTTTCACTGTACCTCCCTTGATTGAAACAAATTATTGGAGAGGTGCAGATATTCATTGACTGTCTGTGCAAGGCCACAGACAAACTAATCCATCTGGATCACTTGTCGCACTAACCTGGCAGAATAACCCTCTATTCTTTATCCATCATACAATTGACATGCCTCACCTTATGTGTATCCATAATTTTTGCCTCGGGAAGTTCCTGGAGCAGCGAGTTCCACAACATCACCACTCACTGGATCCATTTGGATTTCTTGTAAGTTCTCAATTTAGACGATTCAGCGAACCAAAGCCTTTCTATAAAGAATCTTTTTTTTTTTTTTTTAAATGATCGAACTACCAAAGCCTTTTAATGTGATCGATTTTACTGACTTTACCTGCATCTAAAGGTGGTTCCCTTATGGTATCGCGGCTCTTGCCTGCAGCGGCTCTGAGTCTGTCCGCGTTTCATATTATTGTCTTTCTGGTTTTAATGTAGTTTTTGTTATTTTTTGTTGGGGTGTTGTGTCACTGTGGGGTGGGGGCTAGGGGAGGGTGGGGTGGGGAAACTTTTTAAATTATCCCTGCACTGGAGACCCACCTTTTCACGTCGGGTTTCCGAGTCGTTGGGGGCCGCAACGAGGAGCGGCCTCCAACAGGAAGAAGCCGGGGACTCTGGTGCTACAACTCACCGTCACCGTCGCGGGGCTGGCCGAGTCCGGAGCGGGTGGAGCGGTGGAGAGCGCTGCTGCTGCTGCTGCTGCTGCTGCTGCTGCTGCTGCGGCCCGACTGGAGAGTCGGAGGCCCCAACGACAGGTCTGTGGACGGCGGCACCGGGAGCCCGCGGCTCCCTGGAGGGAGACCGCTTTTCAGGGCTCTCACAACGGCGACTTGCCTCCCCGCCCGAGTTGCGGGGTTGTAGCTCCATAACATTTTTGCCCCTCGGCTTGGAAAGTTCCTGGAGCGCAGCCGAGGGCTCACAACATCACCACCCACTGGACCTTGCATCATTTGGATTGGCTTTAAATGGCCTCACATTTGACCATCGCCAGCCGGGCTTTGACCTTTCTATAAGAGTGCAATCTTTTTTTTTTTCCATCACAGCGATGATGGATGAACACACCAAAGTCTTGGGTCTATGTGTTTGTATGTATGGCTGCAGAAACGGCATTTCGTTTGGACCTCAAGGGGTCCAAATGACAATAAATGTATCTTATCTTATCTTATCTTATCTTTGATTCAGCAACAGACTGAGCATTAATGCTTCCAAAGGCTTTTGGGGGCAAATTGAGATTTGGAAGAGACTGGGTTACTTCTTTGAGGATCTGTAAATCCTGTGGACAGCCTGACCACAAGGATTCAGTGAATGAAAGTTACACTTCAATAAATTCATGCCCTGCTGCCTCTGTATGCATAACTTCACCACCATTTCCATCTGTGCACAACATGTTTTAAAAGGTACGTGAAAAACCTTCTGGTTCCTTGTGGTATGTTGCGATATGAAGCTTGGTCAATTTGTTGTGGCCACTACTGTCTGTGTAGCCTTGCCCGTTTATTGATAGTTTACCTTGAATTATAAACATTTTTGATTTGGGCTTGACTGTGATGTGTTTACAATCTTGTAGGGATGGGTAAATGAGCGTAGGTGCAATATTTTGTGTATGCCTCAACATCCATTTCATTTTGGTTGTTTTTTCAAGAATTAAAATACACCACTAAGGAGCACAGAAACAAATAACACAATGTGCAGAATATATTTCTCAGCATTGTAGCGCAGCAGTTCAGGACAGATGGATAGTAAGAATCTCTTCTCTATGGTGGGAATGTCCAAGAAGACAGAGGTTTAAGATGTGCAATTGTAAATTCAATGGGGATATGATGGGGATTTTTTTCATACAAATAGGGATTGTAATCTGGAAATGCATTGCTTTATGGAGGTGGTAGGATAGATAGTCTAACAACTTGAATGAAGCATCAATACAAACCATGGCAAGCCTGCCTACAAATCTGCATGACGTAGAAAGCTGTGTACTTGATACTGATAAAAGGATCAGTACAGATGACATAAAATGGTTGGCATGAATTAAGTGGCCCAATAGACATGTTTCTACAAGATAGTGACTATTATAAGTTTTGTTAATGCCTAAAATAACCTTGTTGTATTCAGTGTGAAGTTCAAAAGTTACCACGGGTAAATAATTGTTTTTTTTTTAAACTTGATCTTGAAAAGGACCTTACTACAAAATTTTTATTTTTAGAATACAGATATCTGTAACTGCGAGCCAGATTGGCAGGCAGTGATGCAATGACAATCTTTTACCACTTGATGTTGCTAACAAACAAAATAATGTCAATATTTATTGCAGATGGCATAGTATGTACAGTAAATTCCATGGAAATCAGTTATTTACAAAATTTATGGCAATATATTAGACCCACAGGACAGACAAGAGTTTCATGCCCTAATTATTTCCTAAATCATTTCTTAAACATTTTCCCTTCATTTGCTTTGAGCACCAAATCGTACCCAGCCATTTCTACCTTGCACACATGGTTTTTATACATATTCATCCCTATGAACTGCAGTCACCTGATGTTCTAAAGCCACAGCTAAAGCCATGTTAACACAATCCATCTCTCCGATCAAGACCGTTCAGTGGCCGTTAACGACATGCTTTTGAACAAAGGCGTAATGACAAATACACATCTGTGACACCTATGTTTTAATTAATTTCACCCATTTTCAATTTGTGACGGTCTCAAAAATATAAATAATGTGAAAGTGAGAACGTTTTTCATTCAGGGTCAACCTCTATTTGGTGCAGTGCATTTTGTAATTGTGTGTTAGTGTCGTTAGAATCAGAGAATTCTTATAGCGAGGCCATCAGCTCCTCAAAACAAGTGCAACTTTCTACAATAGCAGTTCAGTCATTCACATTTCCCCAGTCTTGCCATTTTATGTCCGTAGATTCTCAAGTTCCCTTTTGAAAAGGGACACTAAACTGTTCCCCTTCAAAAGTGATGACTGAAGCTGCCTCCGTCACTCCTTCCGGTAGTCAATTTCTGATCACGAATACTCACTGCAGAGTAAAGTTAACGTCAAGTCACGCCAGATTTTTAAATCTTTGTTCTTTGCTTTTGAACGTTTCTGTCAATGGATACACTCTCTTCTTTCATTACGATAGGACCCTTTGTAATTTTGAAAGTTTAATATTCTAATATGCAATATTATATTGGACTAAATGGCTATTGGACCTGAAAATTATCACCCCAGAAACTGAGAATAAAAACAGCTTGAGACAGTTGGCCTTCTACAGAAGAGTTAATTTTGATTTTGTGCACCAAGGTTTTGACATCGGAGATAAGAAAAACGTAATTGTTGGTAACGTTAAAAAATGTAGGTCATTGGAAAGCATGGACGTTTATTGCCCACAACGTATACTCTGCTGTTGAAGCAGGATCACTGTGTAATAACTGGTGATAACAATGTTAAAACATGACCGCAGGAGTGCAGCGAAAAAAAAATATATTAACTTCATCCCAATGTGTGTTTGCATAAACAAAGTCAGCTTTTCTTTTCTAATCACAGTCTATTTGAAAAGTACATTTCCAATGCAGATTGATCCCTCACAACTTTTAGAGAGGACTTTTTTCGGTCATTTAGATTTATTTGTGCCAAGAACAATAGATGAGAATCCAATTTTGATAACATTAAAATATAGGGAAGAATGTTTCACACGTTCATTCATGAAATAAGATTGTTCGAAATTCATTTTAAGGATCTGGACATCACCAGCAGCATTCATCACCCATCCCTGTTTGCCCTTAAAAACACAATGCATGTCCTTGTTCTAAATTCCCATACTGCCTCTGGTGAATGTACTCCCAACATGTTTAGATCCAGCAATCATGAGTGATTGCTAATATATTTTTTAAGTTAGTGTGACAAGGAGGGGAACCTGCAAATGGTTGTATTCCCATGTATCTGCTGCTTTTGTCCTTCTTGGTGATAGAAGATCTTGGTGATAGAAGCTGCTATTGAGGGTAGGAAGGATTAGCAGGTTTGATAAGTGCCAATCAAGCAGGCTGGTTTCTATTGGATGGTACCAACCTTCTTGAGAGTTGTTGCTGCAAACATCACAATGGCAGTGGATATTTCAATGTGGTGATGGAAATTACAAATATTATTATATATTGAATGGAGAACAGGATTACCTTATGTGGCAGTCATTTTGCTGCTCCTTATAAAGAATGGATACTAGAGTGAAACAGCGGACAAATGCTGCTATCCTTGGAACAGTAACCCAGTATAGATCAAACTTAAATGAAAAACAGAAATTGGGGAACAATATTAATGGTCCATAGAATACCTTTGAGAATGTTTGTGACTTTAACTCTTAGACAAACTTAGATTTGAACACAGTGCTTGCTGATATGGCATTGTAATTGAGATTTTTTTTACAATTATTAAAAAGAGGCTTTGCGCTATGTCCTTTCGAGTATGTTACTGTTCAAGATTATTCCTCAGTACATGCATTAGTGCATGTCCTTGACCTACTAATGTTTTGAAATATGGTCCAGATTTTGCATTGATTTACCAGCCATTTTACAGGGAAGCATAGCATTTACTTTCCAGAAAAGGAGTTTCATGGAACAACCACGTCTGTCACAATGGGATTCCACCACCATTCTGGGCATCATTGCTTCATTCCAAGATAATGTTTAGAATAAATTATATTTATATATGTGAACATTATAAATATTTGACATCAAAACTGAGGGAGTGAATCTCACTCAATAGATCACGAACATTTATCAAAAAACATTTTTATATAATCAGTGTAAATAAACCAAAATACTGATAAACTAAATTTTACTTTTGAGTCTTTATTTAGGTGTAAAGTAATTCCACAATGAAACAAAATCAGTTACTCTGGTGTACATGAAATCAGAGAACAATACAACCACTTTAAGCAAAAATTAGAAAAAGGCTAACAACTGAGAAATGGGGAACTCAGGTTTCAGTACTATGGTGTATACTATTCTACAACATGTTCTATGTTCTCATTTCAACCTGTTTGTAGTAGATGACAAATATAACACCCTCCCCTACATTTCCTCGATAAATCACTCAGTTATGACCATAAGAAACTTGAAATCACATTTCTCAAACTATCCCAATTGAGTGCTGCTTTTACGTTTTTTTTAATTATACGAGTATGGAAACTACTTCAGGTGACATTTAAATGTTTCATTATTTCCTAATCCACTTCTTAAGCCTTTTTATCTTTCTAAAGATGACTTAACATTATAATATTCTTTTTGACAAGCTCATGCATCACCTGACATAGTCCTTATTTGTCTGTGTAAGCAGCTCTAAAAAGAAATCATAACTTTATATGATTTAGAGAAGGCTTTCAATTATCTGCTCTTGCTAACATCCATGGCCATTCAATAATTCTATAACCTTATTTAAACATAATGGTTATGAATTTCTTAAAGCTGCACCATTTGTTTTTGCTTGCTCACGTACTGTTGCTATTAAAATAACCCTCAATCAAAAAAAAATCACAGAAAGGGCCCTGATAAGTTGTAAAGTTTAAAATTTTAATGTTTAATGGTTAAAACTATTTCACCGAGTAATAGTAGCTATCTCTGACAAACTTGCGTGTAAACTATTATTTTTACGATTGGCTCGTACGTACAAAAAAAATGTTGCAGCTCTAAAGATCTGGATGCTGAAATTATCAGTAAGATAATTCAATTCAATCTTTCTACTTTCTTAATATACTATCAATTATCACCATGATAGGTTATGTGGTTACTCTGTTCCTAATACAAATTCAAGTTGAGGAAAATTTAACTCGAATTTTTGATCTACATTGTAACCAGCGATTACTGTCATGGGATCCAGGTAGCCAATCATGAAGTTGAACAACTCATGGCTGGCTGTGTACCTGGTGACCAGAATATTGTTCCCTTGGCTTTTTAATTTTGCAGATTTATCGCACAAGGGTGTGACAGATATTCAACAATAATGTTACGATGTCAAAGTGATGTTTATGACACCAGCATTTTAAAAAAAAGGAAAAAAAAACCTCAAAGTAAGTCACATGAAGAAACAATCATTACTGCAGTCACACATGTTAATGAGATTCTTATGTTTTAAGTCTTCACTTGGTTCTTGCAGTCAGCAAAAGTAAAATGTCAGAATGGTTCCTCACACCCTTCCAAAACACAAAATGAATTCTGCTAAGATCTATAAAATCACAGTCACAACATGGATTAACTGTAATTTGCTCAGGATTTTGCACACAACCACAGTATACAGATTTATCACTCCTCTGCTTAATACTGATGCCTAAAGTCAGTGTAAGAATCTGTTTCATCAACCCAATCCTTCACACTGAAATCTTTCCCAAACCATGTCAAATCCTGGCTGTTCACAGTTTGCATTTCACAAGCCATACTCACTAAATTTATCTCAATTTTATGAAAACATATTTAGAATCATTCAGGAAAAAAAGTATTTATACTTATTCTGATTCTAAAGCACAACCATGTTGTTCCTACTTTGAAGTGAGATAACAGGTTTCAATTAGATGATGTAAGTCCTGCATTCAGAAAGGCACTGATCTAATTATGTGAAAAGTTTACTTGAAGTATTTATCTCCCAATTCTTTTACAACAAAGCATTATAACTGTGCCATATGCTAAGAGCCTCCGAATAGCAGAAGTTGGAGTTCACAGAATAGTCCTAATGAGAACAGTAGTTCTACAATAGTAATGGAAGCGGTCGTAATTAATCAGCAAAATAAGCATTGATGCTAGTAAGATAGACACATGCACAATCATTCTTTGACAAACACAACCTATACTAGTTGAAAAAGCCAAGGTTTCGATAAACTATTATTGTTAGTTTTCCTGTCATGGGATTGCAGTCAATGCCTAACAGTGAAACCTACAAGAAGAGAAAGATAAATCCTATCTAAAGGAGTTAAATGAAAAGAAAACTAAAGTTTTTTTCCAAAGAGCAATAAGTTCTCAGCAAGAGAGCTGTGAACTTATTAAAAGAGCAGTTGCTTCCCAGCTGTAAAGAGCTGAGCAGAATTAAAGATGTGTGCGAGAAAAAAGCTCTTCATCTGGAGGGTCATCCCAGTCACTTCCGTCTTCTGAAGCAGTTTCGTCCGAGCTTGAACAGTCGCTGGAGAAAAGCTTTCTGCGGATGACAGCTGACCTCCCTCTAGTGTCATGCTCTACTCTGCAATTCACCTCACAGGCTGCTGTAGTCTGCTGAGAGAGTAATGTGTTATAGCTTTAATTTTTTGTGACAGTTAAACATTTAATATTGTTTTGTTCTTCACTGAATAATTAATCAATGTGAAAATATACCTTCTTTTCCAGAATTACATTTAAAACAATAAAAGGGTGATCATTTTAATGCCATGTATTTGATTTACCCCTATCGTGGTTGCTCACGCTTACACATCCCCTTGGTAACTTATTCCTGTCATGAATAGACTGTCTCTCAAAATATAAAACATAAACCTTGCAGCTCATTAAAACCTATCCAGATAATGGGAACATTTGTGTCCTTTCTGACTGAAACAACTCTGTGCTTGGTGAAACCCCAAACAAGATAAATACTATATTCGGTACGGTCTATTGATGATCAGAGGAATGGTCTTCAATGGACTCCACAAAATACAAATTGTAAAATTTCAGAGCTTAAAAAATATATTTTTAAAATTCCCATTCTTTACATATACATATTAAAAGACGTTCACCAAATCACAATAGAAATGTTTTAAAGTGACAAAGTGCATATATAAATGCTACATTGAGTTTGTCCACTGTTAAATCTGTACCAAATGAATCCAAAATGTATTATTTACAAAAAACAAAAGCAATTGTTATTTGTACATCTGCTAAAACTATCGGAATGCACAGAACAAATCAGTTTTGAATATATGCAAAGAAAATATGCTGTTATTTGCAAACTACGTAATTTCTATATTTATTGCTCTCTTTGGCC
Organism: Leucoraja erinaceus; assembly: GCF_028641065.1. Taxonomy (NCBI): domain Eukaryota; kingdom Metazoa; phylum Chordata; class Chondrichthyes; order Rajiformes; family Rajidae; genus Leucoraja; species Leucoraja erinaceus. The sequence goes on along the minus strand of NC_073377.1, from coordinate 125,494,302 downwards.
AAACTTGCTGGAGTAACTCAGCAGGACAGGCAGCATGTCTGGAGAGAAGGAATAGGTGACGTTTCGGGTCGAGACCCTACTTCAATGTAAAGGAGATAGAGTTCGGGGACTGGGCCAGTGTATGCCTGGAACAGGGATTGTTCAACGCTCATCTTCTGTATCCGCTGTTCCAGGTGTGGACTCCACTATATCGGCAAAACCAAGCGCAGGCTCGGCGATTGTTTCGCTGAACACCTTCGCTCAAGTCCGCCTAAACTTGCCTGATCTCCTGGTTGCTAAACACTTTAACTCCCCCTCCCATTCCCACACTGGCCTCTCTGTCCTGGACCTCCTCCATTGTCAGAGTGAGGCCCAGCACCTCATATTTCGCTTGGGTAGCTTCCACCCCAGCGGTATGAACATTGACTTCTCTAACTTCAAGTAGCTCTTGCTTTCCCTCTCTCTCCATCCTTCCCCATTCTCCGACCAGTCTTACTGTCTCCAACTACATTTTATCTCTGTTTGTTTTGTTGTTACCTTCTTCCGTGCTAACAAATTTCTATTCTATATTTTCCTTGATCTCTATTTCCTTTGTCCTGTTTTCACACCTTACACTTCCTTATCTATGTATCTCCCTCTCCCCTGACATCAGTCTGAAGAAGGATCTTGACCCGAAACGTCACCCATTCCTTCTCTCCAGAGATGTTTGCCTGTCCTGCTGAGTTACTCCAGCATTTTGTGTCTATCTTTGGTGAGAACTAGCATCTGCAGTTCCTTCCTACACTGTGTAACATTATGTTCACTAGGGGTTAAAATTAAAATAACTTGGCTTGTACAGGCCTTTGTCTTGTACTAATTATGGTGCAGTGCTTTTGAGGGTTGGAGGTGGGATGAAGTGATAATGTCCCGTACTTCTATTTACCTTTAGTCATGCATAATAAATGCTCTCCCTTTTCTACTCCAGCAATTCAAACCAATCAAGCCAACTATCAGTTTCTGAACCAGTTAAGTCACCATTTCACATAAACAACCCTCTTCTGGTCCATCTTTCATCCCCTGACTGTGATTATCTTTTAAGAAAGTGTCAAAGTTATTGGTAACTAGGTGGCCATATTTAAAATAGAATTCTATGAAGAAGTAACATACATTGTGTGAGAAGGGGAACCAATGGATGTACTGAACTCAGATTTCCAGAATGCATTTGGTAGGATATCACATCAAAGATTATGGCTGAAAATAAAAACACATGTTCAAGGGAGGTAACATATTACTGTGGATACAAAAATTGGCCAGCTATAAATGCAGAAAGTAGTATCAATGGGTAATTTTCCAGTTAGCAAGATGTTGCAAATGATATCCACAATAATTAATAGGAAGGAACTGCGGATGCTGGTTTAAACCGAATATTGACACAAAAAGCTGGAGTCAGCGGGTCAGAGAGCATTTTTGGAGAAAAGGAACAGGTGACTTTTCGGGTTGAGACCCTTCTTCAGACTGATTTAAGACAAAAGGGAAACGAGAGATATAGACGGTGATATAGAGAGATATAGAACAAATGAATGAAAGATATACAAAAAAGTAATGATGATAAAGGAAACAGGTCATTGTTAGCTGTGGGCCAGGTGAAAGCAAGTGACAATTTGACTCAAAAGACAACTTTGAACCTAGTACAGCGACTTGGATGGGGGGAGGACTCAGAGAGACGGGATGTAAGCGTTACTTGAAGTTAGTGAAATCAATATTCATACCGCTGGGTTGCAAGCGGCCCAAGCGAATTATGAGGTGCTGTTAACTTCAATTTACATCTGGCCTCACCCTGACAATGGAGTAGGCCCAGGTCAGAAAGGTCAGTGTGGGAATGGAAAGGGGAATTAAAGTGTTTGTTATATTTCCCGCGGGTGATAATGTCATCAATATATACCGTGAATGTGTATTGCTTATTTACAGGCGGACTGAGCGAAGGTGTTCAGCGAAATGACCGCCCAGTCTATGTTTGTTCTTACCGATGTATAAGAGTCCATACCTTGAACAATGGATACAGTAGATAACGTTGGAGGAGGTGCATGTGAACCTCTGCCTAACCTGAAAGGACAACCCTGTTTCTTTTATCATCTAAAACAGGATGTTTATAGGATCCAATTTAACTGAACAGATGGTTACACCCCGCTCAAATTAGTTTTTTCTGAAGCTGGATTTGTTAGACGTGTGAATTATACCCTGAACTAAACAGTGCACCAACTTAGTTATATTGCTTCATTTCATAATAATTCTGGAGCAACACATAATTTAATACATCATATGATAATTTAATGGTTGCATAGATACAAAAACTTCCACCTCTTTTTTTTAATACAGGTTTTATAGGCTCAAGATAGTGAAAGTAAGAATAATGTATTTGCAGCAGTATTAAAATTAGTTAAGCAGATAGAAAGGCGGACATATTAATAAATAAATAGTGTTAATATGGGCCTCTAACACATGTTATGCTTTCAGCAGATGAGAGACTGGATCAGGTAGATTAAGAAATGGATGGAATTTCAGCATTGCACACCATGGGCCCATAAATTCCACTCAGATTATATCTCCATAAAATGTCAGTAACTCAATAGATCTTGTCTTTCTTTCCCAAGTTAACACAACATGATACTGTACATTTAGTTCTCTTGAAAAACTTTAAAATACTTTGTAACTGTTGCTGAATGATTAAGGATTTTAGTTTCAGTGTAAAATTGAAACTCTTAATTTCTGGTAACAGATCTTTAATATTTGATGAACTTACCAGGTCTAATGGGAGAAGACAATCTCCGTTTTGTGAATGTCCTCTTAAAATTGGACACTCATTTCCATCTTTGCCCCTGGCATCGGTGTAGCATTCTTAAGATAAAGGTAAATACAATTTTAGCTTTTTATTTACAACACTTATTAGGTATACAATAAAGGTTTTTAAAGAACCATTTATTTCCAGTTGTGATCAAATACATGCATAAATACATAAATTATACAGTAAAAGTAAGATCTTTAAAGCAAAAAACTTTTAAATGGTGGTAATCATTCTGTTTTCTGAACAAAGCATGCTGTCATGCAGCTTTAAATATACACATCAATTATCAGAGACTAGAATCTGTCCTTATGGCTATATACATTACAACATTTCCGTTGCTGCAGTCAAAATATAAATTGTTCTTGCTCATCTACTACAGTACAAAAATGACAGGTGAGCCTATTATGATGTGTACATAACCAAAGAACAGTAAAAAAGATCAGGATCAGGAGGTACAGTTAGGGGAATCCATTCTGACCCTTCAGTTGCAAAATACAAACTATTGGAGGAACTCAGCAGATCAGGTAGCAAATGTGAAGAGAAATGGACAGATGGCGTTTTAGGTCGGGACCTTTCTTCAGACTGGATCTTCTAATCAGTCTGAAGAAAGATCTAGAGATACTGCCTGGTCTGCTGTGTTACTCCAGCATTTTGTGTATTAACCATCATCTGCACTACTTTCTTTCAACTACATAGAATGACAATACCATACTCAGTTATTGCAGACAATGGGCAGTAACCGCACCTCCCCCCCATGGGCACATTATAACAAGGGTTTACTGTATCTTTGAGTAAATTTGGTTTTTGAAAGTAAACTTGGAATGAATATAGATTTTTCAGGTCAGTTTTATCTAATCTTGCAAACATCACTATTTGACCTGATTAAATTTGGTAGAGGTGTGATGGAACAAGAGTCATCCATCAAGTATTATGACTTTATGTGATATATTAACCTTAAGGTGCCCCAGTAAATTGTCAAATGAATGCTATCTTTTCTAATGACATAGTTGACCATAAATTATATATGTTTTGTGCCCATTTCCTACCCATCAGGAAAATACACCAGGCATTTAGTCATGATTCCTCATCATATTCCCCGTAGGTGATGTCATCAATATACAGTGAATGTTCATTGCTTATTTACAGTAATTAGATCTTATTGTTAAATTGCAGATCAATATGAAGCAATGAATCATGGTAATCAGACTGTCCTGCTGTAGTATCATCTTTACAGTTTATTATTCTAACCCAGTCATTTCAATGTACTAAAAACATCATTGTTGGCAATGCTAAGCACAGACTGAAGTATCCATGTAGTGATAATCTCATTGGAGCACTGAGTATGATTGTGCCAATCCATGCGTCAGCATTTGGTGATTTCCCAGCCACTCCCTTTTCAGTAATCCAGTCACGTTTAGTACATTTCCACTGCCCATCTTCCCTCAATTGCAGACAGGCAACACATTGGCCTTGATGATTGCTATGAAGCAACATCCAGATCATGTCATCAGCCTGATTGGGTTGCTCCACAGCATGGAGGTCCACCACTGCTGTGTCATTACGTCCTTTCTCTGCCGGAGCTCCCCTCTTCTGCTCCATTCCCTACTCTCCTACTGTTTACGCCCACAGTATTCCCATGTTTCCTCTTGTCCATGACTGTCTGTAGACCTACCATAGAAATATTCCTATTATAGCTTTCCTGTGTGTTGCATGCCATAAAATAAAGCAGGTGCAAGTGTGAATCTGCAAGCTTGATTTTAACCCTACTTAAAGTTACACAAACTATTTGCTCAAGTAAGGATGTTCTGGTTTGGATCCTGTTGTTGGGTGATAGTATCTCAAGGGAAAACAACAGCAGTAGCTAGATCGCTGGCACTACATATGGTTCTGCTGTAAAAATGATGCGAGCAATGATATGGGATTCTATAGTCTGGGGCACAGGGGCTTCTGCGAGCGAGACTTCAGGATGATGTGCTGTCTCCCTGGTGCCATGGTCAGGAATGACTCGGAGGGGGCACAGGACATTCTGAAATGGGAAAGTGATCAGCCAGAGGCTGTGGTCCATTTTAGTACCAACAACATAGATAAGAAGACAAAGGAAGTCCTGCAAAGAGAATTTAGGGAGATATGTAGTAAGTTGAAAAGTAGGATCTCTGGGGCCGTTATCTCAGGAACTAGCGAAGCAAGGAGCAGGAGGAAGGTATGGATAAATGCACAGCTAACAAACTAGCTCTGGGAGAAGGGCTCTTGGTAAATAGATCATTGGGCTCCTTTCCAGGGCAGTTGAAAACAATGCGAGAGGGATGGGTTGCACCTGATCTGAATGGGGATCATTATCATTGTGGGGAGATTTGTTAGTGCTACTTGAGCAGGTTGAATCTAGTCTGGCAAGGGGTGGACCCATGGTAACAGTGTGACAGATGGTCAAATAGAGCCTGACATAGATGTTAATATCAAATGATGATGAGACAGAGTACAGGAAGGAGACAGAGAGCTTTGTAGCATTGTATCAAGATAACAATCTCTCCCTCAATGTCAGTAAAATGAAGGAGCTAATCATCAGGAGCGAGGTGGAGTACACTTCCTAGTTTGTATCAAAGGTGCTGAAGTGGTGAAGGACAACAGCATCGTGTTCCTAGATGTAAACATCATGCTAAGGTAAGGGAAGCATTCCAATCCCTCTACATTCTCAGAAGGCTAAGGATATTTGGGATGTCTCCAATGACACTTTCTGCAGTTGTACCATAGAAAAGATCCTATCGGAATGCATCACAGGTTGGTATATCAAATATCAGTGTCACGGCCGGCTCCAAGTTGCAATGGCACAGATGAATTATAGATGTTAAAAGAGAAAAATTATACTCAATATTAAACATCTTGTCAATGATGGCAAGCGTGCCAGATGCTTTCTTCACCAACTTGACTACTTGCTTTGCCTCAAGATCGCCAACATCTCCTGTTTCAGAATGCTCCGGGAAGTCACCATTCTCTTCACTGATTGCCCTAACTTTCTGAACTTTATTGTAAATGCAGACAAGAAGTATTCATTTATGATCCCGCCAATCTCCTGTGGTTACACATGCAACCTCAATCACCCTGAAGGGGACCTATTCTCTCCCTAGTACCTTTTTCCTGGTAATATACTTAAAGAATCGCTTAAGAATCTCCTTTGCCTTATATGCCTTACTATATCTCCTTTACTAAATCTGCCAAGGATATCTCATGTCCACATTTTGCCCTTCTGCTTTTCTTAAGTGTACTCCCTATCTATTTTTAATATATTACTTAATCAATTGTCTTTAATTATTGACTTGCCTGCACACTCAATCCCAGTAAACGGCTGTGAGTACAGTGTTTCTCGCCACCATTCAGGTTCTTCCTTGCACTCACTCTTCCCATCTTGGGTTAAATCTGTAAAAGGAACCTGTTGTGACAACGTAAATAAATCATCAATTTGAAATGTCATTACTTTTTATATACGCTGAAGATTTTACTGAAATTTTGATTATTAGTTACAAGTACAACACAATGCAAAATATTTAGTGACATCATTAATGCCAATGAAATGAGAAAATTAAAAGGAGAATAAAACTTCAAAATTTACTATGAAGACTCGCTTCTTTCATCAATTTTGACCAAAATATTACATAACAACATTAAGGCATCCATCCAGAATTAAGGCATTTAATCGTCATTTATTGCATCTTGTACTCAAATAAACAATATTTCCCTCCACAATTCCTAGATATGTATTATAATGGTAGTGTCATGTAAGTTAAGTGACATTAAAGCACTGACAGCAATTTGTAATAAGGCAAAGTAAAAATAAGTTGACATCATATTTTAATGGGGGATGAAAAATATGAAGTTGGTATATCCCTTTTTGCACGGTACAGGTGCACAACCTTTTATCCGAAAGCCTTGGGACCAGACACTTGTCGGATTTCGGACATTTTCGGATTTCCGAATGGAAGATTTTTAGCGTAGATTAGGTAGGTAGCGCGGGCGGCTTGAAAAGTCTGGAGCGACTGCCTCCTCCCCGGAGACCGGGGAATCATTGGAAATCATTGCATAAATGTTAGTCAGTTAGTTTGGAGGGATTTTATGTGGTGGTGGTGGGGTGGGTGGGTGAAGGGGTAAACTTTAATTCTTAGTCCCCTACCTGGTCGGCGACTCCCAACATCGCGGAGCTGGGGGCTCCGTCCGGCCGCGGGCGGCGCCGGTTGTAGCTCCGACCCCGGCAACTCGACCCCTGGCTGCGAGGCGCTCCAAATCCAGCGCCGCCCGCGGCCGGACGCCCGCAGCCCCAGCTCCGCGAACGTTGGGAGAAGGCGGCCTCAGCGCCCTGGAGCTTACCGCACAGCGACCCGGTAAGGCATTGCCCGCTTCCCGCTGGTATCCCAGCGCTGCGACGCCGCCGACTCCCAACATTTGCGGAGCTGGGGCTGCGGGCGTCCGGTCGCGGGCGGCGCTGGATTTGGAGCGCCTCGCAGCCAGGGGTAGAGTTGCCGGGGTCGGAGCTACAACCGGCACCGCCCGCAGCCCCAGCTGGGAGTTGGCGGCCACAGTGCTGCGGAGCTTACTGCACGGCGACCCGGTAAGGCATTGATCGCTCCCCGCCTCTCCGACCAGGTAGGGGACTAAGAATTAAAGTTTCCCCCTTCAACCCCCCCTTCACATAAAAGTCCTCCAAACTAACATTTAAGCAATGATTTACAGATGTTTAAGTGTCTCCCCGGTCTCCAGGGAGGAGGCAGCCGCTACAGTAGTACAGACCTGGGTTGACCGTGGGTCGTTTTGGGTCAAGTTTGGCGCCAAACGCGAGCTTTGGTGTGCAGACGACATCCTGGAAAAAATGGCCGGTTTTCGGAGTTTTTCGGTTTCCGGAACACCGGATAAAAGGTTGTGCACCTGTATATATAATAGAGCTTGTGTTTCTTTTTCTTTTTTTCTTTTCTACGGCCTATTTCTTAACTTTCTTCCCTAATTCTTTGTTGAATGGGTTTTCCTTTTTGATCACTTTCACACTAACACGACTATCTCTCTTTCTTTACTTTATTTCTGTCTTTCCTTAAAACTTAAAAAATGAAGGGGTACAATAAAGGTAATAAGATATATGTGGCTTGTACTATACTGTAACTTACTGTACTGCTAATAAATAAAAATTTAAAAATAAAAAAAATAAAAATGATTTTAATGTAAGACTTCAGCATTACATCCCTTATACCGTCCTCAGCTCCTTAATCTTTCAATTGTGATGTAGTATAGGTTTCTTACAGAAGAGGCATGAATAGCAACAATTGAACTGCACGTCAGAAAGTTCTGATTAAGATCATCAACATGAAGCATTCACTCCTTTTCATTCACTGTAAATGCTGCCTGCCCTGCTGAGTATATTTAGCACTGACAACTCAATAATCAGTCGACAATTGCTGCTTTATTTACAATGCAGAGGTGATAACAAAACTAGTCTAAATGGCCTTATTTCAATTTCATTCACAACTCCTTCTGAACATTTCTAATCTTCTCAATTACATCATGTATAAAATCATAGGGGGGGTGGAATAGAAGGGGAGAATGCACAGAGTTTCCCAGGGTAGGGGAATCAAAGACCAGAGAACGTAGGCCTAAGGTGAAAGAGGCAAGATTAAATCGGAACCTGTGGGGCAACTTTCTCACTGAGGATAGTGGGTAAATGGACCGAGCTGCCAGTTGAGATAGTTGAAACAGGTACAATAACAGCAGTTAAAAGATACTTGAATATGCAAATGAATAGTAAAGGTTTAGAAAGATGAGGGCCAAACATGGTTAAATGAGACTCGGTTTGATCAGGCATCTTGGTTGGCATGGACGAGTTGGGCTGAAAGGCCTGTTTCCATGCTGTATGACTCTACAACATCAACATCCACTTATATGGACTTTTATTGCAGCTGAATGAACCAAGGCACCATTGCGGAAGCATGAAGGAAATAATAGGCAGATGACCAAAAACTAGGTCAAAGAATGAACCTTCAAAGAGCATCCAGAAAGAAGATACAAAAATAAAGAGTTGGAAAGTTTGGTGAGAATTCCAGAGCACAAGAATCACGGTCTAAAGACTATCAGAAAAAAAAGCCAAAGCAAAGGTAGATTAAGAGAGGAAAAAAAGAGAAAGAGACCCTCCAAAAAATGTATAAGATGTATAATTAAAATGAAGAGTGCAGAAGAGAATGAGCGTAGTAACACTTGACACACTTAAAAATTGCAACCTTCTGAAGGGACAAAACACACTTTATGTGTACGAAACAGCAAGAACAGTATGCAATGGACACAACTAAATAATTCAATATCCAAAGGAGCTGATCAAAGCTCTGCCCTACCAAGTTTCCCATTGATTGGTGGTGGTCAATTAAACAAACTAAAGAGAAAATCAACTCTCCAAGAACATCAACAACCTCAATGTGGTTGGGCGAAAGATGTGAATATTAAGTAATAGACCACAGCATTTACAACTGTGTTTGCCCAAAGCAACAAGTGGATAATTCAGTTCAAATTGTCCATGTGATGTCACAATGCCCAATGTTCACATATGTCCAATCGGAATGGATCCATTTACATATGCCTTTGCAGGAGCCCCAGCCGCTGGTGAACGTTCCATCCTGTGATGTCACAATGCCCAATGCTCAAAGACATTGTTGCCATAGAGGGAGTACAGAGAAGGTTCACCAGACTGATTCCTGGGATGTCAGGACTTTCATATGAAGAAAGACTGGATAGACTCGGCTTGTACTCGCTAGATTTTAGAAGATTGAGGGGGTATCTTATAGAAACTTACAAAATTCTTAAGGGGTTGGACAGGCTAGATGCAGGAAGATTGTTCCAGATGTTGGGGAAGTCCAGAACAAGGGGTCACAGTTTAAGGATAAGGGGTAAATCTTTTATGACCGAGATGAGAAAAAAAAAATTCACACAGAGAGTGGTGAATCTCTGGAATTCACTGGCACAGAAGGTAGTTGAGGCCAGTTCATTGGCTATATTTAAGAGGGAGTTAGATGTGGCCCTTGTGGCTAAAGGGATCAGGGGGTATGGAGAGAATGCAGGTACAGGATACTGAGTTGGATGATCAGCCATGATCATATTGAATGGTTGTGCAGACTCGAAGGGCCGAATGGCCTACTCCTGCACTTAATTTCTGTTTCAATGTTTCCCTCTCCTCACCCCTCTCCCCTCTCCCACCCATCCCTCTCTCCCCACCCCCCTTCCCTCTACCGCACCCCCTTCCCTCTCTCCACCCGCCCCCTTCCTCCTACCCCTCGGTCCCTCTTCGATCCCTCCCCCTACCCCTCTCCTCCTCCCTCCCTACTCTTCCACCTCTCCCCCCTTCCCCCTCCACTCTCCCACCCCACTGTCCCCCTCTCTCCCCCCCCCCCTCCTCCCCCCTCCCCCTCCCTCCTCCCCTCCCTCCCCCTCGATCACCGCCTAGATTTCCCTCCCAATCTGTCCCGTTTCCTCCTCCTCCCCCCCCTCCCCTCTTCTCATCCCCCCCCCCCACCTGTGTGTTTGGGGGTGGTTAATGCGAGTGTGATGCCGCCCCCCCCCCTTCCCCGCAAACGCAGTTGGGGATACAGACTCAACGGGTCTGCACTTGGTCTTGTTATTATATAAAACTGTGTGCCTGCTGCATCTGGCGTCCGGCTGCCTTTCTTCCTTTGATTCCTTGCTACGCCGAACCCAGACACAGAATCGCAGAGATCTTTTCCATTTTGGTAGAGATTTCACTTTTCTTTCAAAGTATCCACTCCTGATTACATTTTGTCGTGTTTATGTACACATTTTAATCAAATCCTTCTCCCCCCCCCCCCCTCCCCCCCCCAATATTTCAAAAATAAATGGCTTCACACCCATAAGAGCAGCCCCAGCCCCAGCCCCTGGTGAACGTTCCATCGTGTGATGTCACAATGCCCAAAGCTCAAAGACATTCTTGCCATAGAGGGGTATCTTATAGAAACTTGCAAAATTCTTAAGTTGTTGGAGAGGCTAGATGCAGAAAGATTGTTCCAGATGTTGGGGAAGTCCAGAACAAGGGGTCACAGTTTAAGGATAAGGGGTAAATCTTTTAGGACCAAGATGAAAAAAACATTTTTGAGTGGTGAATCTCTGGAATTCTCTGCCACAGAAGGTAGTTGAGGGCAGTTCATTGGCTATATTTAAGAGGGAGTTAGATGTGGCCCTTGTGGCTAAAGGGATCAGGGGGTATGGAGAGAAGGCAGGTACAGGATACTGAGTTGGATGATCAGCCATGACCATATTGAATGGTGGTGCAGGCTCGAAGGGCCGAATGGCCTACTCCTGCACTTAATTTATGTTTCTATGTTTCCCTCTCCTCACCCCTCTCCCTCTTCCACCCATCCCTCTCTCCCCCCCCCACCCCCCTTCCCTCTCTACCCCACCCCCTTCCCTCTCTCCCCCCCGGCCACCTTCCTCCTGCCCCTCTGTCCCTATTGCGCCACTCCCACTACCCCTCCCTCCACACTCTTCCACTTCTCTCCCTAACCCCACCCATTTCCATCCCCCCCCTCCCCCCCCCCTCTCCCCCCCCCCTTCCCCCTACGCCTCTGACCCTCCCCACTCTTTCCCCACCTCTCTCCTCGCACTATCTCTCCCCAGTCCTCCCCTCCCTCCCCCTCTCCCTCCCCCCCCCTCCCTCCCCCCCCCCCCCCTCCCCCCTCCCCCCCCCTCCCTCTCCCCTCCCCTCCCTCCTCTCCTCTCCCTCATCCCTCCCTCCCATCTCCTCTCCCCTCTCCCCCCTCCCTCTCCCCCTCTCCCTCCCCTCCCCTCCCCCTCTCCTCCTCTCCTCCCTCCCCTCTCCCTCTCCTCCACCCCTCCCTCTCCCCTCTCCTCCCTCTCCTCTCCTCTCCCCTCTCCCCCCCTCTCCCCCCTCCCCTCCTCCTCCCCATCTCTCCCTCCTCTCCTCTCCCCCACCCTCTCCCTCCCCCTCCCCCCCTCCTCCCCCTCCTCCCCCTCCCCCTCTCCTCCTCCCTCTGCTCTCCCCCTCTCCCCTCCCCCCTCCTTCCCCCCTCTCTCCCTCTCCCCCCTTCTCTCTCCCCCTCCTCCCCCTTCCCCTTCTCCCTCCCTCCCCCACTCTTTCTCTCCTCCCCTTCTCCTCTCTCCCCCTCCCTTCCCCTCCTCTCTCTCCCCCTCTCCTCTCACCCTTCCTCCCTCTCCCCCTCCCCCCTCTCTCCCCCCCCCCTCTCTCCTCTCCTCCGCCACTCCCTTCTCTCCCTCCTCCTCCCCCGCCTCCCTCTCTCCCCCCACCCCCCTTCCCTCTCTATCCCCCCCCCCCCCCTCTTCCCCCCGCCCCCATCTCCCTACCCCTCTTCTACCTCTTCCACCTCCCTCCCCCTTACCCCCACCCCTCTCCATCTCCCTCTGCCCCCACCCCTTCCCCCTCTCCTTCCCTCTTCTCCCATCACTCCCCTACCCCCTCTCCCCCTCCCTCCCCTTCCTCCCTCCCACTTCTCTCCCCCCTCTCCCCCCCCACTCCCTCTCCCTCTCTCCCCCCCCCCCTCTCCCCCCCCTCCCTCCTCCTCTCCCCTCCCCATCCACCCCCCCTCCCCCCTCTCTCTCTCCCCTCCTCCTCTCCGCTCTCTCCCCCCCCCCCCCTCCCTCTCCCCTCCTCTCTCTCCCAAATCTGTCCTCTATCCTCCTCCTCCTCCTATCCCCTCCCTCCCCTCTTCTCACCCCCTCCCTCCCCCCCACCTGTGTGTTTGGGGGGTGGTTAATGTGAGTGTGATGTCTCAGCCCCCCCCCCCACCGCAAACGCCGTTGGGGAAACAGACCCAACGGGTCTGCACTTGGTCTAGTCTATCTTTAAAACTGTGTGGCTGCCGCTGTCCGTCCGGCTGCCGGCCGCCTCTCTTCCTTTAATTCCTTGCTACTCTGAAGCCAGACGCAGAATCGCCGAGATCTTTTCCATTTCGGTAGAGATTTCTCTTTTCTTTCAAGGTATCCGCTCCTCCTCCCTCCTTTCGTCTGTTTATCTCTACACCCCTTTTTCCCTCACTCCCCCTCCTCTCCCTCCCCCCCCCCCCCCCCCCCCAAATTCCAAAAGAAACTCCTTCTCACGACCCATAGAAGCAGCCCCTGCCCCAGCCCCTGGTGAACGTTCCATCGTGGTGCCCAATGCTCACATATGTCCAATCGGAATGGATTCATTTACATATGCCTTTGCAGGAGCACCAGCACCTGGTGAACGTTCAATCATGTGATGTCACAATGCCCAATGCTCAAAGACATTGTTGCCATAGAGGGAGTACAGAGAAGGTTCACCAGACTGATTCCTGGGATGTCAGGACTTTCATATGAAGAAAGACTGGATAGACTCGGCTTGTACTCTCTAGATTTTAGAAGATTGAGGGGGGATCTTATAGAAACTTACAAAATTCTTAAGTGGTTGGTCAGGCTAGATGCAGGAAGATTGTTCCAGATGTTGGGGAAGTCCAGAACAAGGGGTTACAGTTTAAGGATAAGGGGTAAATCTTTTAGGACCGAGATGAGAAAAACATTTTTCACACAGAGAGTGGTGAATCTCCGGAATTCACTGGCACAGAAGGTAGTTGAGGCCAGTTCATTGGCTGTATTTAAGAGGGAGTTAGATGTGGCCCTTGCGGCTAAAGGGATCAGGGGGTATGGAGAGAAGGCAGGTACAGGATACTGAGTTGGATGATCAGCCATGATCATATTGAATGATGGTGCAGGCTCAAAGGGCCGAATGGCCTACTCCTGCACTTAATTTATGTTTCTATGTTTCCCTCTCCTCACCCCTCTCCCTCCTTCCTCCCACCCCCCCTCTCCCCCCCCCCCCCCTCCCTCCTCCTCTACCCCACCCCCCTTCCCTCTCTCCCCCCCCCCTCCCCCTTCCCCCTACCCCTCTCTGTCCCTCTTCCACCGCTCCCCTTACCCCCCCCTCCCCTCTCTTCCACCTCTCCCCTCCTCCCCCCCCCCCTCTCCTCCCCAAACCCTCTCTCTTCTCCTCTCTTCCCCTCCCTTCTCCTCTCCCCTCCTCACCTCTCTCCTCCTCCTCTCTCCTCTCTTCTTTCCTCTCCTCTCTTCTTTGCTCCTCTCCGCTCCTATGTTTTCCCCCTCCTCCTCTCCTCTCCTCTCCGCACTAACGCTGCTCCTCTCCTCCCCTCTCCCCTCCCCTCCTCCTCTCTCTCCCCCCCTCCCCCCTCCTCTCTCTCCTCCTTCCCCAGCCCCTGGTGAACTTTCCATCGTCTGATGTCACAATGCCCAAAGACATTCTTGCCATAGAGGGAGTACAGAGAAGGTTAACCAGACTGATTCCTGGGATGTCAGGACTTTCATATGAAGAAAGACTGTATAGACTCCTTTTTGTACTCGCTAGAATTTACAAGATTGAGGGGTGATCTTACAGAATCTTTCTCTTTCTCTTTTGCTCTCCTCTCCCCCCTCCCTCTCCCCCTCTCCCTCCTCCCCCTCTCTCCCCCCCCCCCCTCCACTCTCTACCCCACCCCTTCCTCCTCCCCCTCCCGCCCTCCTTCTCCCTACCCCTCTCCCTCCCTCCCCCACCCCTCCCCCTCTCCCCTCCCCCCTCTCCCCCCCTCTCCTCTCCCCCTCCCCCCCCTCCCCTTCCCTCTCCCCTCCTCTTCCCCTCCCCCCTCCTCCCCTCCCTCTCCCCTCGCCCCTCTCCCCTCCTCCCTCCCCCCCCCCCCTCCCCTCCTCCCCCCCTCTCCCCCCCCCTCCTCCCCCCCTCCCCCCCCCCTCCCCCTCTCTCCCCCCACCTCCCACCCCCCCCTCTCCCCCCTCCCCCCCCCTCCCCCCCCTCCCTCCCTCCTCCCTCTCTCCCCTCTCTCTCTCCCCCTCTCTCTCCCCCCCCTCCCCCTCCCTTCCCTCCCTCTCAACCCCCGTCCCCCTCTACTCTCAACCTCCCTCCCTCCTTCCCCCTCCTCCCTCCCCCTCCCCCCTCCCTCCTCCCTCCCCCCCCCCCCCCCTCTCCCCTCTCTCTTCCTCCTCTCTCCCCAATGCTCCTCTCCCCTCCCCCTCGGAATGGATCCCTTCCTCTCCTCTCCTTTCCTCCCTCCTCCCCCCCTCCTCCCTCTTCTCCCCCCCCCCCCCCCCCCCCTCTCCTCCCTCCTCGCCCACCCCCTCTCTCTCCTCCCTCTCTCCTCTCCCCCTCTCCCCCTCTCTCCCCTCCTCTCCTCCCCTCTCCTCCCCCTCCCCCTCCCCCCTCTTCCCCCCCTCCCCTTCTCTCCTCCCTCCCCCTCCCCCCTCCTCCTCTTCCCTCCCTCCTCCTCCCCCTCCCCTCCCCCCCTCCCCTCCCCCCCCTCCTCTCTCTCCTCTCTCCCTCTCCTCCCCTCCCCTCCCCCCCCTCCTCCCCTCTCCCCTCCCTCCCTCTCTCCTCCTCTCCTCTCCTCCCTCTCCTGTCTCTCCTCCCTCCCTTCCCTTCTCCTCACTCTCTCTTCCCTCCCCCCCCCCCCCCTCTCTGTCTCTCTTTCCCTCTTCTCCTCTCCTCCCCCTCCCCCTCTCCTCCCTCCTTCTCCCCCTCCCCCCCCCCCTCTCCCCCCCTCCCTCTCTCTCCCTCTCTCCTCTCTCCCCCTCTCCCCCTCCCCCTCTCCCCTCCCTCTCCCTCCCCTCTCCCTCCCCCTCTCCCTCTCCCTCTCCCTCCCCCTCCCCCCCCCCCTCTCCCCCCCCTCCCCTCTCCCCCCCTCTCTTCTTCCTCCCTCCCCCCCTCCTCTCCCCCTCCCTCCTCTCTCCCCTCTCCCCCCCCCCCCCCTCCCTCTCTCCCCCCCTCCCTCTCCTTCTCTCCCTCCACCTCTCCCTCTCCCTCCCCCCCCTCCCCCTCTCCCTCCCTCCCCCCTCTCCTCTCTCCCCTCCCCTCTCCCTCCCCCATCTCCCCAATCTTCCCCCTCCTCTCTTCTCTCTTACCCTTACCCCATCTGCCTCCTCGCCCCTCCCCCCCCCTCCCCTCTCCTCCCCCCTCCCCTCTCCCCCCCCCTCTCCCCCTCCCTTCCCCTCTCTCCCCTCCCCCCCTCTCCCCCTCTCCCCTCTCTCACCCCTCTCCATCTCCTCCCCCCCTCCTCCTCCCCTCCCCCCTCCCCCTCTCTCTCCCCTCCCCCCCTTCCCCCTCCCCCCCCCCCTCTACCTCCCCTGTCTCCCCCCCCCCCCCCCCCCCCCCCCCCCCCCCCCTTCCCCCCCCCCCCCCCTCCCCCAAACCCTCTCCCCCCCCCTCCCTCTCCTTCTCTCCCTCACCCCTCCCCTCTCCCCCCTCTGTCCCTCTTCCCCCAACTCCCCTCTCCCTCATCCCCCACTCCTGCTCCCCCTCTCTCCTCTCCCTCCCTCCCCTCCCTCCCTCCTTCCCCTCCTCTCTCCTCCCCCTCCCCCTCCCACTCTCCCCCTCCCTCCCACTTTCCTTCCTTCCCCCCCCCCCCTCCCCTCTTCCCCCTTCCCTCCCTTCCCCTCTTCCCTCTCTCCTCTCCTCCTTCTCCCCCCTCCTCCTTCCTCTCCCTCCCTCTCTCCCCCCTCCCCCAACCCTCCCCCCACCCCTCCCCCCTCCTCCCTCTCCTCTCCCTCTCTCCCCCCCCCCCCTCCATCTCTCCCCCACCCCCCCTCCCCTACTCCTCCCCTCCCCCCCTCTCCCCCTCTCCCCCCCTCTCCTCTCTCCCCTCTCTCCTCTTCTGCTCAGCTTCCCTCCCCTCTCCTCCCCCCTCCTCCCTCCCCCTCCCCCCCTTCCCCTCCTTTCCCTCTCACTCTCCCCCCTCTTCTCTGCTCTCCCCCTCCCTCCACCTCTCCCCCTCTCTCTCCCTCCTCCCCCCTCTCCCCCCCTCTCTCCTCCTCTCTTCCCTCTTTATCTCTCCCCCTCCCCTCCCTCTCTCCTCCCCACCCTCTTTCCCCCTCCCCCCACCTTCTCCCTCCCCCCCCTCTCCTCCCCCCTCTCCTCCTCCCCTCCCTTTCCCCCCTCCCTCCCCTCCTCCCCTCCCCCCCAAACCCTCTCCTCCCCCACCCATCTCTGCCTCTTCAACCACTCCTCCCCCTACCCCCTCTCCCTCTAACTCCACTCTTAACCTCCCCTCTCCCCACCACTATTTTTTCCTCTCCCTCCCTCTCTCCCCCTCCCATCCCACCTCTTCCCCGCCCCCTACCATTCTCCCCCTGCCCTCCACGCTCTTCCCCCTCTCTCCCCTTCCTCCTCCCTCCATCTTCCCTCCCTCTCCTCTCTCCCCCTTACCCCCACCTTCTCTCACCCCCTCCCGCACCCTCTCTCTCCTCCCTTTCGCCCCTCTCCTCCTCCCCCCCCCCCACCCCCCCCTCTCCCCCCTCCTCCACCCCTACCCATCTCTGCCTCCTCTTCCACCACTCCCCCCTACCCCTCTTCCGCACTCTTTACCCTCCCCTCTCCCTCACCACTATTTCCCCTCCCCCCCTCTCCCCTCCCATCCCACTCCCTTCCCCCCCCCTCCTCTCCTCCCCTTCTCCCTCCCTCCTCCTTCCCCTCCCTCTCCCTCCTCTTCCCCCACCCCTCTCTCCCCTCCCTCCCTCTCTCCCTCCCCACCCCCTCTCTCCCCCTCCCCCACCCCCTCTCTCATCTCTCCTCCTTCCCCCCTCTCCTCTCCCCCCTCCTCTACACCCCCCTCTCCCTCCTTCCCTCCCACCCCTCTCCCTCCTCTTCTCCCTCCCCCCTCCCCCCCCTCTTCACCCTCCCTCTCTCCCCCCCCCCCCCTTCTCTCTCTTTGCACCACTCCCCGCTACGACCCTCTCCCACCCCCCTACCCCCTTCCCCCCCCTTCCTGCCCTCCCCACACTCCTCCCTCCCACTCCCCTCCCCCTTCCCATCCCCCTCTCACTCCCCTACCCCGCTCTGCTCTCTCTCCAAATCTCTCCCAGTTCCTCCTCCCCCCCCTCTCCCCTCTCACCCCCACCCCGTCTCCCCCTCCCCCCCTCCCCCACCTGTGTGTTTGGGGGTGGTTAGTGTGAGTGTGATGCCGCAGCTCCTCCCTCACCCCCCTCCCCCCACAAACGTGCGTTGGGGAAACAGATCCAATGGGTCTGCACTTGGTCTAGTAACCAATAAATGTATCATACAAAAACAGGAATACAGATTGTTTGGAGCTAGTTTGCATTGATGGCTCTGCTAACTCACTGAAGTGCCAAGCATTTCCAACCAACTCGTATTTTAATTGCAAATCCATTTCCAATTGTACTACAATACACCCTGACTGGAAAGAAACTGGTATTTGTTAGCCTATTACTGCGAAATATGTATTTGTCTTGCAAGTCTCATCAAAAATAACTAAATGGAAACTTTGATGACGCAGATTCAAGGACAGGATTTCCAGCTACTATTTTGTTTGATTTTTATGACGAGACAAAATAAACTAACAGCCTAATGCATTTAGGTCAATGTAAATTTTATACAGCAGTCCAGTGTACTATTAAGGGATGTTTTTAGTTGACTCTCTTGACTCTTGAGATCAGATTATTTTCTGCATTTTAACATTGTGACCAAGGCTTGTAACCAATTGTATTGAAGTCATAGAGTGACACAATGTGGAAACAGGCCCTTTGGCCCAACTTGCCCCCATCGGCCAACATGTCCCAGTTACACTAGTCCCACCTGCCCGCGTTTGGTCCATGTCCCTTCAAACCCGTCCCATCCATGTACCTGTTCAACTGTTTCTTAAACGTTGGGATAGTCCCTGCCTCAACTACCTCATCTGACTCAACTGCCTGAACTGCTACTTTTCTGAATATACATAAATAAACAATAAATAATTTTGCCTTTTACCAAAATATTATCTGATTTTCAAAGCAGACTTCTTCTTACATAATACCTAACATAATTGGAAATATTTAATATTTGGCTGGGAGGCCAGTATCTTGGGCATTCAGACACATACACTCATTTTGGTTCATAGGGAAGCCGCCAACAGAAATGTATTGTTTAAGGAAAAAGTATCGATGTAATATGAAACTTATGTAATTAATTTTCATCCATCTCCTCAGTTAATTCATGTACATTTCAAATGCCAATCTTTTCAAAAAGACAATCTTGATCTGATATTAGCAGCTTCCACATTCTTCCCCAAAAAGGGCAACCAGAATAGTATAAAATACTCCAAATGGAGCATAACCAAATTCATGTAAAGCTGCAACATGACTTCTTGACTCTTATGTTAAATGCCCCGTCTGATGAAGAGAAGCATACCATACAACTTCTTTAAAGGGCTTTCTCACGGTGCGACCTGACGCAAGACTTAACAAGAGTTTAACATCGTGTGAACCTCCAGCGATAACAGTACAGCATTCATAGACCATCGAGGACCTTCGTGGCGCTAACGGCAGGTAGTCGTGTAACTTGTTACGGTTGGGAGAAAATTCAAACATTTTTGAATTTCTCCTAGAGTGACTTGAGCAGCATTGCAACATTGTATGAACGCAGATGCCAGTGCGATATCCGTAATGACTCTTGCGGGTACCGTGGGAACTACTGCGAACGGTAATATGGGTTGAGCACAACACCGGCTGAAAGGAGGCCATCGAGAAGCAGATGTACGCCTTTGAAATTTTTTTGGCATTGGCTTTTTAAAATGTTTTATGTAATTTATGTTTTTATGTGTCTTGAGTTCTATGTGCAAATCCTTTTCAGTTCCAGGTATCAGAGCGTTGGAAGCAGGATGCCAGAGGCCACTCAAGCCTGCCCCCCCACCCACACACACTTACCGGGCGCAGGTGGGCATTGGGGAGTCTGAAGACTCCATGGTGCAAGCCATCTGGAACTTGGTCATCTGCTTATTGACAGACCAGTGGAAAACCCCACTGACCGAGGAGTCCAGTAGGGAGGTATTCCGCATCAACAGAGGGGACCGCACAGTAAAGCAAAGCAAGATTCCAGCTGTGATAGTTTACAGTCAACTGTTCTCCCTCTACCCCCCCCATCTCTCCCCCTCGCTCACTTCCCCACTCCCACGCACCTCCCCTCCCTCTCTCCCGGGTGGGGGAGAGGGAGGGGATCGGGGTTTGGGGCTCTACACCCACAGGTGGTGCTCGGACAGCTGCTAACACATCAAGGCACGTGGATGGGGATTGAGTGATGGGGGGGGGGGGGGGGGGGGGGGGGGTGAGTGATGGTATGGGGAGGGGAGGGAGGTGAGTGAGTGGGGGGGGGGGGCGGTGAGCGTGGAGCGTTGGAGGGGAGGGAGGAGGGCACTGACCTGTAGCCATCGCTCGGACAGCTGCCGGCACATCAGGGCCACATCGGCCACGTGGGTCTAACGTTGCTGCCAGTGGTCTACGCTGACCATCCGCTCGCACCCCTGCACTGGCCCAAAGAGTGCGGTGACCATCCTCTTCGGGCCAGTGCAGGGGTGCGAGCGGATGGCCAGCGTAGACCGCTGGCAGCAACGTTACCCCACCCACGTGGCCGATGTGGCCCTGGTGTGCCGGCAGCTGTCCGAGCGATGGCTACAGGTCAGTGCCCCCCCCCCCCCTCTCCAACGCTCACACCACCTCCCCCCCGTCACTCACCTCCCCTCCCCATACCATCACTCACCCCCCCCCCCCCCCCCCCCCATCACTTATCCCCATCCACGTGCCTTGATGTGTCAGCAGCTGTCCGAGCACCACCTGTGGGTGTAGAGCCCCAACCCCCGATCCCCTCCCTCTCCCCCACCCGGGAGAGAGGGAGGGGAGGTGCGTGGGAGTGGGGAAGTGAGCGAGGGGGAGAGATGGGGGGGGTAGAGGGAGAACAGTTGACTGTAAACTATCACAGCTGGAATCTTGCTTTGCTTTACAGTGCGGTCCCTCTGCTGATGCGGAATACCTCCCTACTGGACTCCTCGGTCAGTGGGGTTTTCCACTGGTCTGTCAATGAGCAGATGACCAAGTTCCAGATGGCTTGCACCATGGCAGACGTCTTCAGACTCCCCAATGCCCACCTGCGCCCGGTAAATGTGTGTAGGTGGGGGGGGGGGGCAAGCTAGAGTGGCTGAGTGCCTCTGGCATCCTGCTTCCAACGCTCTGATACCTGGAACTGAAAAGGATTTGCACATAGAACTCAAGACACATAAAAACATAAATTACATAAAACATTTAAAAAAGCCAATGCCAAAAAATTGTCAAAGGCGTACATCTGCTTCTCGATGGCCTCCTTTCAGCCGGTGTTGTGCTCAACCCATATTACGGTTCGCAGGCGTTCCCACGGTACCCGCAAGAGTCATTACGGATATCGCACTGGCATCTGCGTTCATACAATGTTGCAACGCTGCTCAAGTCACTCTTGGAGAAATTCAAAAATGTTTGAATTTTCTCCCGACCTTAACAAGTTACACGACTACCTGCCGTTAGCGCCACGGAGGTCCTCGGTGGTCCATGAATGCCGTACTGTTATCGCAGGAGGTTCCCACGATGTTAAACTCTTGTTAAGTCTTGCGTCAGGTCGCACCGTGAGAAAGCCCTTTAAGCATAAAATGTGGTTTTGTTGCAAGGTCATTTATTCAGAATTTTGATGTCACAATTAAAGTGACAAATCTCGGTACTCTGAGATGTGACGCATGCAAAAACTGCAGATACCAAAAGACCACAAAACAGAAAATGCCAGAATCACTCAGCAATTCAGGCAGGACCTAGTGATATAGAAAATGAATCAACATTTCAGGTCAATGACCTCTCATCAGAGTAATCCTCCGATTTGTATTCACTAGGGTTTAGAAAAATGAGAAGAATAAACATACAGATGTGTAACAGAAATGGACAGATTACACATGGTGAGGATATGCCTGATCATGGAGATGTCTAAGCCCAGGGGTCACAGTTTAAGGCTAAGTGGTAACCCATTGAAGACTGAGATGAGGAGCAATTTTTTTCCCTAGAGAATGGTGAATCTGCATAATTTGCTACTGCAGATTTGGCAATTTATGTTAAACCATTAAATATCTTCAAAAAGGAGTTACTGTAGATATTGTTTTTACAATTGGGGGGATTAACCTGTTCACTGCCTTTTTTTTCTCTATTGGCCATAACCCAAGTATACTTGGGGGTAGCACTTGAACAGGTTAAGGGAAATGGGGGGAAAAGCTGGAACCAGATACTAAATTTGGACAGTCAACCATGCTTGATGAATCAAATGGCTTTTCCCGCTCCTATTTTCTATGTCTATTCCTGACAATACACGAATGGCTTGGCAGTGGTGTACTCATGTGATTTGGCTATCAGAGGATATGAATTCTTGCCAATTCATTAATCAGGATTTTGTGTGTTAATGTAGAAAATAAAAATGCAAATGGCTTTTTGGCCCACTTCCTTTCACATCACTAATATCCTCCATCACTTGTGTAAATGAGTTCCAGCACCCCGTAGTTTTATAAGTATCTGTCATGCCAAGAGATGCAAGTAAGCTATTGGAAATGTAACTGGTAAAAGAACAGTAAACTCTTCCCAGTAATTGCTATTAGACGCTACCTTTTTCCCTCCGCAACCTATGAATTATTTTTTCAAAATTAATCGACTATCAAATGATCTTGTACTTGAAGCAGGCAAATCTGATTTTAAAAAGTCAGCAAGTCAAAGTTACAAAGCACTTTCACAACCTCAGGATGTTTTTAGCTGCATTACCATTAATCAACTGTTTTGAAGTGTGGGCATGCTGGTATTTTGCAAGCATGAGTTTGCAATGAATTAAAGTTAAACAATAATCAGGGAATAACTGATATCACAACAAAAAAGATTTCTTTAACTTAAGGAGATTTAAACAGAAGTTTGCTTGTATGAATAATTATAAGTATTTAAATGACATAGTATTTGATACATCAGTTCAGTTCCTTCCACAAGCGTACAGCTTAAAATCCTCTTCAAATCAATTTACAATATATCCATGTTTAAAACAATGAGAAATAGTTTTAAACATCGAACAGTAGCTTTGGAGGGAATTTTGTGTTCATCTTGTACCCTGTTGTGGGTCAGATAGGGACAGACACAAAGAACATCTTGCCTATCAGTTTATCCAAGGCCATAACAGTACACACTGGAAGAGTGTTTCCCAGTACGTACTGTTAAGGCCTTGAAGAAAGTGACTTGTTTGAGAAACTCACCACTGCTCTACGAGATGTTCTTTGTGCCTGTCCCTATCTGAGCCTTAATTAAGAGGCCACCTGGGCCCCATGTGAAGCCAGATACAAGGTACAAGTTAAATCTCTCGTTCTTGGAGCTGCAAAGTGAATAAAATGACTGAATCTTCAAATACCAAACTCCACTGTGCAAGGCAAACAACTTAATTATCTGAGCGCAATTCTCCACAGATTCTTTCCAAACATTTTTTGTGGTAATGTACAGGCTCGTTCTTTACATGGAAGGCCCAATACCACTTTTGTGACCCAATACCTCTGATTTGCTATGGTCAATTCAACAAGAGGTTCACTGATAGTACAAAGCTATGAACTTGCCGTTAACTGACTTGGGCTTGAATGTGTCCAATATCCCAATGGATAATTATTACTTTCCCTTTTATTATAATACATAAAAAGGTTTAAAGCAGTGGAAAATGTAACTTCTTGCAACAATGTAGAATGTGAATGTAAA
Source organism: Leucoraja erinaceus (assembly GCF_028641065.1). Taxonomy (NCBI): domain Eukaryota; kingdom Metazoa; phylum Chordata; class Chondrichthyes; order Rajiformes; family Rajidae; genus Leucoraja; species Leucoraja erinaceus. The sequence goes on along the minus strand of NC_073377.1, from coordinate 125,470,934 downwards.
TGTAAATAAACTTATAAAGTACCAAAAGTTCTTACCTCTTGTAGTGATGCAGCTGTGACATATGTTCCCTCGCTAAATCCAGGAAAGCTCCTGCTTATTGTACGATTCTGGAACATTTCCAATTTATCACTCGGTACCTTCAACTTAAAATCTATTTCGCAACTATTCACACTGGTGCATCCCATTGATGCCTGTAAATGGCATTCCGGGCACTGCTGTTCTGACAATAAAAGGCCACCAGATCCTTCATGAGAATCTAATGACGTCTGAGCACTCTTTTCCATTCCAGCTTTTTTTAATCTTGGCAAGAATTTACCCGATTCCAGCTCTGATTTTCCATAGTAATGTCCTTCCCGCTCAGCATCTTCTTCCAAAGGCTTTAAATCTGCCTGTGGATCCTCAAATAAATCTGTCTGTGACAGAATAGGTATAGTAACTTCCTCTTTTTCTGATTCAAATTCGGATTCACTTCCTCCGCCTGGTGAAAGTTCAGAGGCAGGTATAGGTCGGAAATGAGTCCGTGGTGAGATTCGAATTGCCCTATACTGTGTTTTGTCAATACTATATATTTTAGGATGGAACGTTTCACTTTCTGAGTCTGAACACAGTATAGATTTGGGTTTAAAGCTTGGACTAAATGTTGCAAGCCTTTCAGGTTCAAATGAACATTCCACATGAAGAACTTGTGAGAAAGGATTGTTCAGGTCAAAGGAGGAAAAAGAATACTCAACACCAGGATCTTGACTCTGATAATTACTGCAATTCCCTAATAAATCTTCATGGAAGATGAAAGAGAACTCAGCATTTAACTTGTCATCTTTTCTAATCTGATCACACTGTGAGAATGAAGCACAAGATCGCCACAATGGTCTATGGCCAGGAGCAACATTACTACCTGGAGTCATGAAGACATCCGTACCTGCGATTGTCACAACATCTGAAGATGCACATTGCAACAAAGTACCTTTTGCAGGATCGGGTGGAACCACTCCCCAGTCGCCACAATTGTCAAATGTTTTCAGTTCTCCATAGACTCCACCAAGAATGAAAGCACTTTCCTTGTCAGTACCAATATCCCATGGTTTGGAGGGCGCAGTGTAATCACCTATATCTATCTCTGCAAGCTCACCAGTGGCAATAGCTTGTGCCTCCAAGTTTTCTTTCTGACAATCCCATAAGTGATATTCAGACCTCTGTACTGCCTTTTCATGAGGCTCTTGTAGAATGTCTTGTTTTGTTGCCATCTCCAAACAACAGCAATGACAACCATTCACCTCACCAGGAAAGAGATCCTCTTCTGGTCTCTCTACATCTAGTGTTGCTACAGCATTGTTTTCAGCTATGGATGTCCAAATATCTTTTATAACTTCTGAGTCATAGCTTTCCCCACGACTGGCTATCTGATCCTTGAAATTTTCCACAGATGTTTCGTACTCCTTATTTTCTTCTTCTTCCAATTGAATTCCACAAACAGACTCCAACTTAGATTTCTGCTTGAAAGCCACATTTGTTACATTTCGCAAAGCTCCATCCGTTTGTGAATGAGTCTCCTCATGCAACAAATCTAATAGATCTTCATCAAGAAGGCTGGTTGAAATGCCAGGGACCATGCAATCAATCTCATCTGCATTAAATTTAGTGGACTCCTCCATTGGAATACCAAAGGAGGTTTCATTATCTGAACGTGTTTCTTCAGAATGTGACCATGGGCTGCATGTTCGCGTTGAAAGATTTGAGCAGTGGTCATTTTCATCAAAGGCACTATTTTTGGTCCATATAAGCAAACGAGACTGTGCTTTCCCAGGCAAATCTGCCCAGCCTCCCATATCATTATTTTGATTACCCAAGCAAAGCCCATCAAAACAGAATGGCGAAGCAGGGTTATCATATTGCACTTCAAACAGTGAAAAAAAAGTGGAGTTTAAACTTGACCCTTCATTTGCTTCTGAAAAGTGTTCTTCTTGATTGCCAGTACTACTGCTTGCGTCACACACTGTATTATCTACAATAGGAGAAAGGGTAATGGGGGATTCCCCGGCGAAGCTTTCCCCCTCTGCTTCATCAGAGCTAGAGCACTCCCAAAATTGAGCTATATTTGCAAGATCATGCAAGAACAATCCTTCTGCACCAAGAGAAGGTTGTGAATCTGTCCATATTGCACTTTCCCTCGTCAATTGTAGTCCATCTAATACTATACAACAGTCTGCCTCAAAATCAATTTGCTCTGTACTTTTCCGTCGAATCATGCTTAAAATTCGACTCTCTCCTTGCAATGAATTTGAGGCACTAGGATCCAATATGGATTGATGAATGTCTACTTCATAGAAGTGAGTAAATTCTGAAAGATGCATATCATCTAAAATATCACTGTTCTTGGGATTAGAACAGTTTGAGGTCCCAGTGAGGTCATTCGCCTCATCTAATAATGCAGGCATTTCAACAAAGTGACCATCAACGAAAGCACCTGCCGCGAGGTATGTTTGAAAATTATTGTTATTAATACAAAGACCCCGCATCGTCTCTGAAAGCTCTTCCAAAGTCAAAGATTCACTATCATTAGCAGCTACACTATTCCGGTATGCAGTTTCCAGCTTGCTTTTTCTACTCGGAGGGAACCAATATTCTGTAATTGGTTCAGTGTACCACAATGGTTCTTCTTTAAATTCTTGTTCCCTTCCATTTTCATTGCCAAGATTTTTAGCACCACTGTTGCCATTGGTTTTCCTCCTCGTTTCTTTCATAAACTTTTTTCCTTTTTTGCACAGTTGTTTGGTAGGTCCGCTGCTGCTGCTTCCACAGGTGCTTTTATGATCATCTTTGTCGACAGATTTCAATGATAGCCTAACTTGTCCATTTCGCCCCTTTTTGTTCCTTGCAGTTTCTCTCATCTTATGTCTGACTTTGACAGCTTTAGTGGAACCCTTTAACTCATACTGGTTGCCACTTGAGCTTGAGCCTGCTTCACTGGAACCAGAGGACCATGAACGAGGGCGGATCTTGCCTTCTGACCTATGTCTGATCTTCTTTCCTGTTGTGGGTTTTTCTTCTGGCATGCAGTTGTTGTGCCTATTTTCTTTTTCCTTTTTACTTCTCCTGAATGTGCGATTGTTGGTTATTATGGAATCCTCATTTGTTCGTTCTCTAGTACCTTCACCTTCACTGTTGCATTCTTTTGGAGAGGATGTATCAGTGCTTGTTTGTGGAGCAGCAGATGAAGAAGAAGAACCAGAAAATGAACTTGCTTTGGTCTTATTCCACACGGTCATGATTTCTTGCAGACAGATTGGCTTTTCAGAAAGAGGTGGAAATGCTTCATAATACCTAAAGCAAAAAATATATCTATATTAAAATCTAGCTCACATTTGATTTATTGGCAAAATTGTTAAATGTCAATTATCATCAAATCTATTACTTTAAATTCATCAGATTAGTTATATTTAAAAAAAGAGTAACTTTAGCTGGAATACTGATGCAAGCAACTAATTCTAACAGATCTATACAATGCAAGCATATTTTACTTTACATAGTTAAGACCATTATACGGTTAGTTCCCCCCCCCCCATCTTTAGCATTGTCATCATAAGGAAAGCCAAAGTATGTTTCAACATGCCAAATATTTCAAATACATTTCAAATATTTTACAGGCAGCGCAATATTTTAAGTACATACATACATTTCTACCTGATCCTTGGCGGAAGGTGATCCTATAATTTCAGGAGATTGAGATCCTTCAGCTTTCTTACTACTTTGCTTCTCTTCTGTATTTTGGGAAGACAGAAGTAAATCCAAGTCAGTTTCATGAATATAATCTTTACTTTCTTTATTATTTTTGCTACTTCGAATGAATAAAGATAGATGAAAACTTAGAGAACAAACTTAGAAAACATACTTAGAGAACAAACTGGGTAAAATAGTGTTGAGTTTGGTTTGGTGGATAAATTTCAGGATTTTAGACAGCTGTTAATATTTATTACCTGTGGTAAATTAACATCAACGAGGGATTGCATGAGTTCACAAAAGGTTGTGGGTTACTGAAATAAGTAGTGTGCTTAGTTGTGAGCAAGAGTAAAGGAACTTATCAATGGACTGGCTAGGTTGAGCTATTTTATTTAGAACATAGTAAGCTATGGAGAGATTTACTCAAAGTGTATAAAATTAAGTGGTCAGTGTAAACATGAAGGAGCTATTTGCTTTAAAAGTTACATCAAAAGGGGCAAAGATTTAAAGTAAGGAATCATGATTTTTATCAGGACACATGAGTCCGGAATTCACTATCCAAACAGTAATGAAGACAGAACTCCTCAAATATTTGAAATGAAATGCTGTAGGTGAGAACTGGACTATGAGAATAACCCGATTTCTGGTTAGCATGAATTTTGGTTTGCATGGATGTGATTCAGTGAATAGCTGCCAGTAGCAAGAGGTCTATGCAGACAAGTGTGAAATGAAATACTTAGGTAGGGCAAGTAAAGGACTACACAATCAATGATTGACTAATGAAGGTAGTAGAACAGAGTATCTTGGGGTGCATATCCCCAGATTTCTTCAGGACCAATCATGGAATCAATCAGAAGGGAAACAGGTCCTATGGCTTAACTCATCCATGAAAAACAAGTTGCCTCATCTAAGTTAGTCACATTTGCTGGTGTTGGGGCCCATATCCTTACAAACATTTCCAATCCATGTACCTATTCAAGTGTCTTTTCAATGCTGTTATAGTACCTGCTTCAATGACCACCTCCGACAGATTGTTCCATGTACTCGCCATTCTCTAAGTGATTATGTTGCTCTTCAGGTTTCTACTAAATCTTGTCCTTCGCACTTTAAATCTAAGTCCTCTGGTTTGTGACTGCCCTACACTGGGTAAAAGACAGGTGCATTCTCCCTAACTATTGCCCTCATGATTTTATAAACCTCTATCAGAACACCACTCAGTCTCCTGCGCTCCAAGGGATAAAATCCTTGCTGCCCATCTGCTCCCAAAAGTTCATGCCCTCAAATCCTAGTAACATCCTTGTAAATCTTCACCATGCTCTTTTCTGCTTAATTACATGCTTCATATCGCAGGGTGACCAAAACTGAACACAGTACTCGAAATGTGGCCTCACCGATGTATTGTACTACTGTAACATAGGACAACTTCTATACTCAATAATACACAAAATGCTGGCTAACTCAGTAGATCAGGCAGAATCTAAAGAACATGGATAGGTTACATTTCAGATCAGGTCACTTCTCAGGCTCAGTTTGTGTTCTTTGTAATCAGCTTTTTCAAGTAAATCTTCAGTTCCTTGTTTCTACACTTCTATACACTGAACTATGAATGCCAATGTACTGAAAGTCCTCTTTACCACTACCTGTGATGGCACTTTCAGGGAACCAACTACCTGTATTTATAGATCCTTCCGCTCTGCAACACTCTCCAGGACCATAACATTCAGTGAAGGTGTTTCCTTGTTTGACTTCCCAAAAAGCAACACCTCGTACTTATCTGTATAACCATATAACCATATAACAATTACAGCACGGAAACAGGCCATCTCGACTCTTCTAGTCCGTGCCGAACACATAATCTCCCCTAGTCCCATATACCTGCGCTCAGACCATAACCCTCCATTCCCTTTCCGTCCATATAACTATCCAATTTTTTTTTTAATGATAAAAACGAACCTGCCTCCACCACCTTCACTGGAAGCTCATTTCCACACAGCTACCACTCTCTGAGTAAAGAAGTTCCCCCTCATGTTACCCCTAAACTTCAGTCCCTTAATTCTCAAGTCATGTCCCCTTGTTTGAATCTTCCCTACTCTCAGTGGGAAAAGCTTTTCCACGTCAACTCTGTCTATCCCTCTCATCATTTTAAAAACCTCTATCAAGTCCCCCCTTAACCTTCTGCGCTCCAAAGAATAAAGCCCTAACTTGTTGAACCTTTCTCTGTAACTTAGTTGCTGAAACCCAGGCAACATTCTAGTAAATCTCCTCTGTACTCTCTCTATTTTGTTGACATCCTTCCTATAATTAGGCGACCAAAATTGTACACCATACTCCAGAATTGGCCTCACCAATGCCTTGTACAATTTTAACATTACATCCCAACTTCTATACTCATTAACATTACATCCCAACTTCTATACTCATATATTTACATCCCAACTTCTATACTCATCCCAACTTCTATACTCATCCCAACTGAAGTATTAAACTCCATTAGCCATTCCTCAGCCCACTTGTCCAGCTGATCAAAAGCCCGCTTTAATTTTTGATAACCATCTTTCCTATCTGTGATACAACCTACTTTGGTATCATTTGCAAACTTACTAATGATGCCTTGCACATTCTCATCCAAATCGTTGATATAAACCACTAACAGCAATGGGCCAACACCAATCCCTGACGCAACCACTCATCACAAGTTCTCCAACCGACATTTTTTTCTCCACAGTAGAACAGAGGAGAAATACTCATCGAGGACCTCACCCATATCCTGTGGCTCCACACATAGATGACTATTTTTGGTTTCTGAGGTGCCACATACTATCTCTAGTTACCCTCTTTCCCTAATGTATTTATGAAATCTCTTTGGATTCCCCTTATTTTATTCTACCAGAGGTGTCCCAGTTCCCTTTAAACTCTCTTGATTTCCTTCTTAGCATACTCCACAGTCCTCAAACCTCCTCCAGGGTTACACTTGATCCCAGCTGCCTATACTGGCCTATGCCTCTTCCTTTTTTGCTTCCAAATTTTACCAAAATGCAGCCAATCCCTCCACTTCCAACAGCAAACGATGCAAGGTATTTATCAATTACACAGGCAGGTTAACAATATTTAGATAAACCAAATGACATCTGTTTACATGCTGATTCTATCAATTACTTGTCTTAAGTATTTGTTTTAATATGTTTTAAAATACATGCCTTTTCTGCAGAGATATTGGTTAATACTCCTAAAACACAACAAAGAACATGCTTCTGAATCAAAGTTTTTTTTAAATTTTTTTATTTTTTTTTATTTGCACTTTACCAGTTTATTTATTCTTTTTTTTTTTTTTTTTTTTTTTTTGTTTATTTTATTAGAAGTTAATACAGCACAAAACAGTACAGTGGCGCCTAATTTTAGGTGCCAACTATGTAATACCGTAATCCATTCTATGTACAACCTCTAGTTTTATGTTATAAGAAAAAAGTAAGCAGATCAAGAAAAAGAAAGCAATAGAAAGGGGAAAAAGTGGAAAAATAGATGGCAGAGAGTAGAAAAACGTGAAGTGTGTATATAAAAAATAAAAAAAGGAAGAGAGAAAGAGGAGAGTGGAAATAGAAGGGAAGGCCCCTTAAAAGAGAATTTTTCAAATCTGTATTCGGAGATGTAGATCTATCCGCGTCATGAACTGAAATCGGCAATCCTTACGGCACCGCTGCATCACATGATTCCAAAAAGTCGATGAAAGGAGACCAACTCTTTAAGAATTGGTCATATTTATCTATTAGTTGGAGTCTCATTTCTTCAAGGCGTGCTATGTCCATCATATTCCTAATCCACATTTTAACAGTTGGTGTGGTTGTACTTTTCCAAAATTTAAGTATCAATTTCTTTCCAATTATTAACCCATAATTAAAAAAAACATTTTGATCTTTTTTATAATAAAGTTTTATCTTTATTATTCCCGAGGCAACATTTTTCAGTTCAGTCATGCACAGCATTAAATATGACTGGTCTGTTTGGTTTAGCTGACAAAGTGGTAGAATACGCACTCTTAAAGCTTCGTAGACTCCACTGAAATCAAGCAGAATTAACAATTCCACAGATCATGATCCTGGTTTCTCATCAAATTGAATGATGATAATGCTGTGGCCTAAAAATCCATCAGGCGAGAATAAAGTGCTCTGAGAAGGAGACAGAGGTGCAGCGCACAGGCCTTGAACCTGTGAGGCGCAGGAGGAGCCCGGCCAGGATTCACCCCACAGAGCCCAGTTGCCTCCACGCACTAGTCTCCCAACCCCGGCCGAGTAGTTATTAAGATGGCTGATCCATGGGCAGTTGCTGCTGGGACGCAAATCGGGGCCTGATCAACCCCGGCTGGGTCACCTGGATGAGGGTGTCTGATGATGTGAGACCCGAAACACCCGGTGACCCCAGGTCACATCACATCACATCACATCTAGAAGATGTATATTTTCACACCAGTGTCCCAACCTAACAATGTTCTGTGCTGCAAATAAGGATTAATTAGTTTATTTTTTTTAAAGCTGTCCACAGAGAATCAGCAGTTCAACACAATTTTAACAATGAAGATTCATTGTTTGACATATTACATGGCTTGTATCTGAGTGTTTATTGATAACTAAATTAACATTTCAGGGTCAGCTAAACAGATTGATGATAAAACTTCCTTTTTTGGTAAATTATATTAACATTTAAATGTAACTAATATGGAAACAACCTCAAATGTTAGTTTTGTAATGAACTTTAATGGCATTCTGGGATTCTACCTGAAGCAGATTTATCATATGAAATGGTAGGTACAGAAAAATGCTGGAGAAACTCAGCGGGTGCAGCAGCATCTGTGGAGCGAAGGAAATAGGTGACATTACGGGCCAAAACCCTATCATATGAAATGTTGGGTTCAGATATTTATTGTCTACCTTTCTGAAAGTTTACCAATAACTACGACAGTGAATAATTAAAATACATACCAATATGGTTGCACTAAACTTGGAGAAAAAACATACCTTTTTGCTTATTTTGCAGTTCTTTCAATTTGGAGCAAAGTTCCTCAACTAAGGTCTCAATGCCAGAATTCTAAGAGAAGAAGAAAATAAAATGAAGTGCTTGTGTTTGTTTGAAATCATTCTAACGCATAACAACATCTAACATGTACGAAGGAACAGCTGACTGAACTTAACAAACATAGTCAGACGCAATACCTTTTTCTTTGTAATAGGAATGAGATCAAACAAATATTTTTTAGATTGAAAACAGTGTCCACACATGATCAAATGTAATATACATTTCAAATATGACCGTGTACCTAACAATCAAAGTACTGATTCCGTAACTATAGAATATCTACTGCAATTGTAAAATTATTTCATTTTCCATTTCCATAAATAAACACAGGAACAAATAATGAGGGAATTCACAACAAAAAAAAGCAGATCTGCTGGGGGAATTTAGAGGATCAGGCAGCATCGGAGGAGGAAAATGGCCAGTCATTGTTTCAGGTCAACACCCTTCATCTGCCGAGTTCCTCTTTTTAGTCTGAAAAAATAAGGAGATCAGGTATTGCTGAAATGAAACAACACCCAATTAATTTGACTCTACACTCGAGAAAGCACACTGCTCAAGGAAAATAAAACAACAATTTCCGTCTCAGTGAACACCTCTAACTAGAAATAATTATTAAATTAAATTAAAAGAATAAAAACAGATTACATAATAAAACAGATTACATAATAATGAAGGCACCAAGCTAAATTGGCAGATTAACTCAGTTATATGGTCAAAGTAACTAGTGGTACAGCAAAATGGGCAATGCCATCACTCTTAATTGAAAAACCAATACATAATCCTTAGTTAATGTATGCTAATTTCTTGACACTGACTGCAATTTATTTATTTATTTATTTTTAAAGCGGACTCCCTGCTGAAAACTACCTATTGGATCAGCAAAACAATATTGTCAAATCAGATGCAGAAGGTGAGGCTTCCATTTCTTATCCCAGGCCTTGAACACAAAACTAGGCTTATAATGTGACAGCAATATCGGCAGCCACGTTGTCAGAGGCAAAACCCTTGCTATGTTAAACCAAATGCCAAATTTGACCTTCTGGACCATTCTAGTGCATGTTTATAAACAGAGTTCACACATGACCTGCATTTCAAAATTCGAATTTCATCATCCATCTTCTTGATGCTGTTTGTGGAAACTTACATAACTTGCATTAATATGGTTTTATTAACATTGAACAACAACCACCACATTTCAAATATTCATTGTGAGATATTCTAGTCATGATAAAGTACTGTAGAATCTTTCTTGGATTTGCTATATCCCAGACAAACAGTACAAGCAGACACTTCAATTTTATTAGTAACAGCTTTACCCAATGCATAAGCATTCATTCAGATTAAGCATCCAGAATCTTTTGATGTTTGTAAAATAAATGATTTTTTTTTTCCTCTCTTCATATGTTCATGCTTTTTTTATTTGGATACATGCCATTATGTTTTGTAAGACGCAACGAGTTTGCGTGCAGGAAGAAAATCTGAGTAAGTGGCTTAACCATCCAGCACGAGCTGAACCTTCTATGTTGCACTATGTCACAGCACACAGCACCACAGGATTATCCTCAGACTTGTCATGAACAGGTTGATGGCAGACAAGTTTTACCCGGCATTTGTTTCTATTTTGGAATAGAAATCATTCTCTGGCTTGCTGCTCTGTTTCACATATTGTCTGGATGAAGCCTACCATTGTATGCTAATAAGCCTGAAAATCCAACCTGAGCCAACAAAACCCAACCAATATTTTTAAGGTTTCAATCGTTGAATCTATTGTTTGTTTTGAAGGACGCAAACAGGCCCATTTGGCTCGCTGTTCAAACCTGTCCGCTGGCTGGGTGGAGTTTGTACTTTGCGACTGGGTGGGTTTCTCCAGAGTGCTCCAGTTTCCTCCCACACCTCAAAGACGTGAGGCTTTGCAGGTTCAATGGTCTGGTTTCCATGCTGCATCTCTGAACTAAATCTCTAAACTAAATCATGTGTTGCATTTGGGTCACGTCAGTACTTTACTCAAGTCAGGATGATTAGGGGTAACTTTTTCACACAAAGGGTGGTGGGTGTATGGAACAAGCTGCCACAGGAGTTGAGGCAGGAACTATCCCCACATTTAAGAAACAATTAGACAGGTCCGTGTATAGGACAGGTTTGGAGGGATATGGACCAAACACGGGCAGGTGGGATTAGCATAGCTGGGATATGTTGGCCGGTGTGGGCAAGTTGGGCCGAAAGGTCTGTTTCCACACTGTATCACTCCATGACTCTATGAAGTGTCCATTGCTCCTGATCAAAATTACCTGATATTTCTATCCTCATGCTATTGATCTATACGCTTGAGATTGTAATGCTCACACCAATGGATAGGTGGAGTCAAGAATGAAAAATATAAGTGTTTCGGTTTGGGTTTAGTTGAGATTTACTGTGGCCTGCTTGGATGTTACACCAGAACAGACTACAACTAAGGAATCCAGAGAATTGAAAGAAATTCATGGACATATAGGGGGGCCTTTAACATTTGACCAATGTCTCTTTAAATCAAATAATTGAAAAACAACAACAAAAAAACTTTTATTCCAAGATGTGATTAATTCTGCTCATTAGTCAGATAAGAAACAGCATTACGCTTAAAAACAAGTCCAGCAATGTTGTACAGTGAATTACATCTGAAGTTAAAAGTTAATTTTATATAACTTCAATAACTGAAGATGTGTAAACTTTCACATCACATTCCTAAAAGGAAAAAAAAGTGTGAATTATCTATCTATCTATCTATCTATTATCTATTATTATTATGTAAAAGTCTGTGGCTGCCGTTTTTGATTCGTTTCCATCGTGTGATGTCACAATGCCCAATGCTCACAGATTTCCAATCGGACTTTCTTCCTTTGATTCACTGCAACTCCGAAACCAGACGCAGAATCGCCGACATATTTTCCATTTCGGTAGAGATTTCACTTTTCTTTCTAAGTATCCGTTCCTCATTACATTCCGTCGTGTTTAAGTACACGTTTTTAATCAAATCCTTCCCCCCCCCACCAATATTTCAAAAATAAACTGGCTCCTCACCCATAGAAGCAGCCCCAGCCCCAGGTGAACGTTCCATTGTGTGATGTCACAATGCCCAATGTTCAAAGACATTCTTGCCATAGAGGAAGTACAGAGAAGGTGCACCAGACTGATTCCTAGGATGTCAGGACTTCCATATGAATAAAAACTGGATAGACTCGGCTTGTACTCGCTAGATTTTAGAAGATTGGGGGGTGGTCTTATAGAAACTCCCGATTACATTTTGTCGTGTTTATGTACACATTTTTAATCAAATCCCTTTCCCCCCCCCCCAATATTTAAAAAAAAACTGGCATCTCACGCATAGAATCAGCCCCAGACTGGGCTTGTACTCACTAGATTTTAGGAGATTGAGCGGGGATCTTATAGAAAATTCTTAAGGGGTTGGACATGCTAGATGCAGGAAGATTGTTCCAGATGTTGGGGAAGTCCAGTACAAGGGGTCACAGTTTAAGGATAAGGGGTAAATCTTTTAGGACCGAGATGAGAAAAACATTTTTCACACAGAAAATGGTGAATCTCTGGAATTCACTGGCACAGAAGGTAATTGAGGCCAGTTCATTGGCTATATTTAAGAGCGAGTTAGATGTGGCCCTTGTGGCTAAAGGGATAAGAGGGTATGGAGAGAAGGCAGGTACGGGATACTGAGTTGGATGATCAGCCATGATCATATTGAATGGCGGTGCAGGCTCGAAGGGCCGAATGGCCTACTGCAATTTATTTCTCTGTTTCCCTCTCCTCACCCCGCTCCCTCTCCCACCCATCCTTCTCTCTCCCCCCACCGCTCTTCCCTCTCCACCACCCCCCCCCCTTCCCTCTCTCCCCCCCCGCCCCCTTCCCCCTCTGTCCCTCGTCCACCCACTCCCCCTACCCCTCCCTCCCCACTCTTCCACTTTCTCTCCCCTTACCCCACCCCTCTCTCCCCCCCCACCCCTCTCTCTTCCACTCTCTCCCCCCCACCCCTTCCTCCTACCCCTCGTCCCTCTTCCACCAGTCCCCGTCCCTCTTCCCCACCACTCTCGCTACCCCCTCCCTCCCTCCCCACCCTTCCACTTCTCTCCTCCCCCTCTCCTTCTCCTCACCCCTCCCTCTCCCATCCCTCTCTCCTCCCCCACCCCTTCCCTCTCTACCCCACCCCCTTCCCTCTCTACCCCCGCCCCCTATCCCTCCTCCTCCCTCCCCACTCTTCCCACTTCTCTCACCCCCTTCCCCCTCCACTCTCCCTCCCCACTCTTTCCCCTCTCTCCCCCCCACCCCTCCCTCCCTGTTCCCCCCACCCCCCTCCCCCACCCCTCTCTCCCCCACCCCCGTTCCCCTCTCCTCTCTCTCCCAAATTGGTCCCGTTTCCTCCTCCTCCTCCCCCTCCCTCCCCTCTTCTCACCCCCCCTCCCCCCACCTGTGTGTTTGGGGGGTGGTTAAGATTAGTGTGAAGCCGCAGCCCCCCCTCCCCACCCCCGCAAACGCCGTTGGGGAAACAGACCCAACGGGTCTGCACTTGGTCTAGTTATATATTAAAACTGTGTAGCTGCCGCCTGCCGCCTGGCGTCCGGCTGCCTTTCTGCCTTTTGATTCGCTGCTCCTTCCTATCAGCTTCCAACACACTTCAAAACAAAGTTGCACGACAGGAACACTCTGAACTTTTCACCTCAATGGGATATCACAGCAAGTGCTTCAACAGGAGGGGGAGGGCCAATTGGTATTGCAATTGGAACTGCTGCAGCAGGCAGGGAAGGTGAAATTGGATTTTTTTTCAATCCACTGCTGAGGGAGGCAGGGGAGTGCTGGAATCTTACATTTAGGAACGGGTTCAGTTCCGTTGGAGGAGACGGGTGCATAGTGGAATATTGGGTTGGGGGATCACACCATTGGGGGAGCAGACCCAACGGGTCTGCACTTGGTCTAGTAAACATATAAAGCAGAGTTTATAAAGCATAAACATATATAGCACAGAGTGGCACCTATAGAACCTTAATTGGCTGACTAACATTGAAGTCTCATATAGGCCCAAACACAAAACAATGGGCAAAGAGAAATTAACGAAAATAAATACATCAAAGATATTCAGCATTTCAAACATTCACAGGACAGGAAAATAAATAATGGTGTTAACAGCCTCCTTCAAACCAATAACAAGATTAAACAAAATTACATATAACATGCCATTTTCTTGTAAAGTTATTAAGATATCAAAAGTTTTCAGCGAGCCATATTATTTTGAATAAAAAAAGAAGTGTGTTGTTCTAAAGGCAACAGATTACAATTTAAGCTACATAAGGTTACAAAACTAGGAAAACTGGCTTAAAATTGCAACATGCAGTCAAACATTCACATATTGCTCTATTGAATTTCTTAGGTACCGAGCCACACAGAATTAAATCAATGCATCTCTAGTGTTGCATACTTGCTTAAAGATTAATTAAATTGACGGATAATTACCAATGCATTTAAGCAAAACGAAAAAGAGGCGAAAGAAATTCTTAATTTACCATGCTCCTTTAGCAGGTAAAAGTTTGACGGTTCTATACACTGTATTTCGTCTTACATCATTTTCATCAGCTGACAAGCTGCGTACTGAGTCACAGCAATTCAGTGCAGCCAGTTGTGCCAAAAATAGACCACAGTACAGAATGCCAAACCAATAGTTATTCCATTTTCCAATAACAACCGGTTTAACTTGTACTCCTTAATAGGTTGTTAAAACACTTAGTTTTCTGCGAATGCTGTTGTGTTGATCTGTTGACATGTTAACTATAAAAGTTGAAAAGTCCTAACTTAATAGTTTAGTTATTTTTTCCCCTTTCACTATACCTCCCTTCACAGAGTAAGATCTGTATTACTGGCAAATCACTGGCCTCAAACTACAAATAGAGCATACTTTCTGCTCCATATTTCTGCTATTATAGCATGCGGTTCAAGGTTTCAGCTCATGCATTTGATTTGTTGTTCCTTTAAGCAGCAGGAGCTTTTATCTGCTTATGTACCAGATCTAAGCTCGTCTCCTGGATATTATTCAAGTTACTTTTATTCAAGTTTTATGTTTTCCAGGAATATCTACATTTTACAAACACCAAATTCAAAAAAATAGCTAGCCTATAAACTATGACAGAAGCCATACAATACCAGAAAGTAGTGAGATTGTGCTAGAAGTACTCATTGTAGAATCCATCAGATATCTCACTCCAATCAGAAGTTTGGAGTTCTGAATAGAACTTGGTTTTCAAAGCCGAATAAATGCCTTCAATCTAAAATATAGTACCATAGTTACCATGAGCTATACTAAGGGCTATCTATTAATTATAATTAAATGTCCCATACATGCCATTTATTCATTGCAGACATTAATCTATTTTTTGTTTATAATGAAAATCTCACGATAGAATTTTATAACCCACTCTTCAGGGGGTCAAATTTTGCCTATTTCCATCATTTTTTGTTTCTCCCAAGAACTCCTGTTATTGACCAAAGGACTGCAAGGTGAATTCTGGAGAAGCCACCCCAATTGCCATAATTTCAATGAATTATCTGAGCAAACTGTAATATAAATAAATAAATAAAATAACATTTATTCTGTCATGGTGGGCAATCAAGAAATCTTTGCAGAAATTCATCAAAAGTCAATGTAAACCATTTCTTAATTTAACATTTTATACTTTTTATATGGGGTTATGTGGAGAGGGCAGGAGAATGGGGTTAGAAGGAAAAGATAGATCAGCCATGATTGAATGACAGAGTAGACTTGATGGGCCAAATGGCCTAATCCTGCTCCTATCACTTACATCCTGTGGATTACTTTTTAATTTCTATGGAAATATGCAACAAACTGTTTTTAAGCCTCCTGTCATGCCTCCTATTTTTTTTATCTTCTGCATTTCTGATGGCCACAGCCCTTTGCCAAATAATATTCAGCTACTGACAAGTTTTCAGGATAAATTACCCTGCATTGTTTTAGGAGATGTTGCTGTTTCATCTCCCCTGAAGCATTCTGCGTTTGTTCAATATACAATAATCTATTGTTTGCCACACATCCTCTGGAGGGGCGGGTGGGATGAGGAGCCAAATGACTATTGCTACAGCTCTTTAGTCTGCTTCCTGTAAATCTCTCCTGAAAAAGACAATCGTGTCCAGTTTTCCTGCTGAAACTGAAGAAAGATCCTGACCCAAAACGTTGGCGAATCTGAAGAAGGGTCCCCCACCTGAAACATCGACCCTCCTTTCCCTCTCCAGATGCTGCCTAACCCGCTGAGTTCCTCCAGCACCTTTGTGCATTTTGCTCAAAATTCCAACTTCTACAGTCTTGTCTCTTTAGTTCCTCTTCCGGCTTTTACCATGATTCCTAGCTCTGCTCATCTATCTGTTCTCAGCCAGCAAGCAATTTCCTATGAAATGTCCCATACAACCTCTGCTGGCTTGCCGTACAGACCAGTCTGAGATATGCTGTGTGCCAACTTATCAACTCTTCCACCATCTGTGGGCAAAACATCCAACCAAATATACACTTTAATTGGATTAGGAAAGGCGTTGAAACATCAGAAACAAACATGAAATTTGATTATTTTTATTACTTAATATCACCATATCATTACTGTGCCATTAGTTGTTATCACCATATCATTACTATGCCATTAAAACTTCCACACCCAATATGATCCCTCTGCCATTAGCTTCTTATATTGTTTGAACAAAGCTCAACGTAAGTTCAAGAAATAGGACTTCTTTCCTGACATATTGCAAAAGCCTGAATTTAACAATTGCAGGTAAATAGCCATTCTAGTTTGTGTTGGAACGGCAGTTCTGGTGAAAGGTTTTTGATATGCAGCTTTTAACACACTTTTTCTCCATCCACAGATAGAACCCGATCTGCTGCATATTTCACCCCTTTATTTCAGATTTCCAGCAACAGATCCAATTTTCATTGTTGAATCTATTATCCTCCACTTTGGCTGCATTCATTGATTTCTATTTATTCTCCTCCACAGGTCAATTTTGATAAACAAGCATTCACCACCCTCTCTTAGAAAGCCCCAACAGTGTTTGCGTCACCTCGATTCTTTTTTATCTCCATACTATTACAAATAATCTTTGTCTCCATGCCCCTTCCTCCTCCTCTACAACCTAAGAACACGTATTTACTCATTTTTCCAAGTTCTGTTAAACAGTCATTGACCTGAAATTTAACTGTATTTTTCTCTCTCTACAGATGTTGGGTATCTCCCATATTTTCTATTTTAATTTATGGTTGTTTTTTGGATTAGAATGTCACACATGTAGCAACAATCCCCCTAAGAAAATGAATAATTTCAAGCAGCAGAGGCTTCCAAATAATGACCTTAATTTCCACCTCTTTCTCTCATTAAAAACATTGTATTTAACCAAAAATTAGGTCATGACATTGTTATTTATCTTGAAAACAAATAAAATAACTCTTTAAAACTAGATAACAAGTTGGAAAATATATCTGAAATTATATATTTTAAAAAACTCATACAATTTAAAGAATCTACACCACTAACAACAGTTCCCAAAACTTCACCTACGCCCTAATATAAATACTAAGAATGTTACTTGCTTCTTCAAACACCATATTCTGCTAACTGTTAAAAATTGCAGTCACCTGTGAAAAATAAGTGATATGAATTTTATTTTGCTATTCCCAGCAATTACTGAAGGAACACATTAGACAACCCAACCCAAGCCCATGATTTAGTCATAGTCATACATCGTGGAAACAGACCCTTCAGCCCAACTTGCCCACACCAACCAACGTGTCCCATCCACACTAGTCCCACCTACCTGCGTTTGGCCCGTTTCTCTCTAAACCTGTCCTATCCATGTACCTGTCTAATTGTTTCTTAAACGTTGTGATATTCCCTGCCTCAAATGCCTCCTCTGGCAGCTTGTTCCATACACCCACCACCCTTTGTGTGAAAAAGGTTACCCCTCAGGTTCCTATTAAATCTTTCCCCCTTCACCTTAAGCCTATGTTCTCTTTTTCTCAATTCCCCTACTCAGGGCAAGACATTCTGTGCATCCACCCGATCTATTCATCTCATGATTTTATACAACTCGATAAGATCACCCCTCATAATTTTGCACTCCAAGGATTAGAGTCCCCCCCCACCCAGTCCTGGCAACATCCTTGTAAATCTTTTCATTCTTCTTTCCAACTCGATTTACTGCTTATGCAAAATTATTAAAGTGATATTGCCTTTAACATAAGGATCTTCATTAAAGGAAATTGATTAAAAAACAGAGAGAAAAAGAATGTCCAAAGGCAGGTAAAATAAGGACTTTCAATAGGCTTTTAAAAGAAGATGGCCACAGATAGATGAAACGTGTCAGGTGGAAAGATGGGTAGTTTACACAGGTGAATGATGCAGAAATAATTGGCAAGGTTCAAAAATTTTTCAAATACACAGCGTGTGAGGCCCTAGAAATCTATGAACCTTGGTTCTTGGTTGAACATGACAAAATGTCCCTGCCGCAGCTTGCACTTTTTGTAATGGTAGACATCAAACAACCTCAATGGTTTAACTATGTGCACATGGATTTGTAGGGGGGGGGGGGGGGGGGTAGAGGGGGGGAAACATTTCTTCTTTTAGGATAAGTAGAAATACAATGATTCAGTCTGGTGCGGGGAACCAAGATTTTAAAGTGGTTCAGGAGCTAAACAGGTATATAAATAATATTTACACAGAACAAATATTAACATCAGAACAAATATTAGCATCAGCATTTAAAAATATCTGAGCTACGAAGCACAACCAAAATTCCTTGCAATTTTTAATGGAAAATAAATATTCAGAACAATTTCAAAAAACGGACGGATGTCCATTTTCAATTGGTATGTAATTCAGTTGTCAGTGTATTTTAGAAGAAATGTGGAATGGAAACAAAACCTCCATTAGGGTTATTGAAGAGAAGGAATGAGAATATTGAAAGTTGTTGCATTAGCAATTGCCATTGATATCTTTGAAGCTGAAAATAATGAGTTGCATGATTCTCTGCAATGTTAGTTACAATTAAAGGGAAGATTGGTTTCAAAATGGCATTTATAATTCCCACTTCTCAGTAACTTGAAAATTATGGTTAGATTCTTTTCAATGCTGAAGTTGTTAATTTTACCTGTGGAGGCCTTGATTTTAATATACAGTCACTGTTCAAAAAAACCAAAAGAGACAAGCAAGGAGTGGGCTGTAGCAGAAATATCCTTTACATGATGGCAACCATCTCAAGTCAAGTTTATTGTCACATGTACAAGCATGATGAAGTATAATACAATGAAAATCTTGCTCACAGCAGGATCACAGGCTTATACAGTGGCTTGCAAAAGTATTCATACCCCTTGAACTTTTCCACATTTTGTCACGTTACAACCACAAACGTAAATGGGATTTAATGTGATAGACCAACACAAAGTGGCGCATAATTGTGAAGTGGAAGGAAAATGATACATGGTTTTCAAATTTTTTTTTACAAATAAAAACCTGAAAAGTGTGGCGTGCAAAAGTATTCAACCCCCTTTACTCTGATACTCCTAAATAAAATCCAGTGCAACCAATTGCCTTCAGAAGTCACCTAATTAGTAAATAGAGTCAACTTGTGTGTACTCTAATCTCAGTATAAATACAGCTGTTCTGTGAAGGCCTCAGAGGTTTGTTAGAGAACATTAGTGAACAAACAGCATCATGAAGCCCAAGGAACGCACCAGACAGGTCAGGGATAAAGTTGTGGAGAAGTTTAAAGCAGGGTTAGGTTATAAAAAAATATCCCAAGTTTTGAACATCTCACGGAGCACTGTTCAATCCATCATCTGAAAATGGAAAGAGTATGGCACAACTGCAAACCTACCAAGACATGGCCGTCCACCTAAACTGACAGGCCGGGCAAGGAGAGCATTGATCAGAGAAGTAGCCAAGAGGCCCATGGTAACTCTGGAGGAGCTGCAGAGATCCACAGCTCAGGTGGGAGAATCTGTCCACAGGACAACTATTAGTCCTGCACTCCACAAATCGGGCCTTTATGGAAGAGTGGCAAGAAGAAAGCCATTGTTGAAAAAAAGTCATAAGAAGTCCCGTTTGCAGTTTGCCACAAGCCATGTGGGGGACACAGCAAACATGTGGAGGAAGGTGCTCTGATCAGATGAGACCAAAATTGAAGTTTTTGGCCTAAATGCAAAACGCTATGTGTGGCGGAAAACTAACACTGCACATCACCCTGAACACACCATCCCCACTGTGAAACATGATGGTGGCAGCATCATGCTGTGGGGATGCTTTTCTTCAGCAGAGACAGGGAAGCTGGTCAGAGTTGATGGGAAGATGGGTGGTTCCAAATACAGGGCAATCTTGGAAGAAAACCTGTTAGAGTCTGCAAAAGACTTGAGACTGGGGCGGAGGTTCACCTTCCAGCTGGACAATGACCCTAAACATACAGCCAGAGCGGCAATGGAATGGTTTAGATCAAAGCATATTCATGTGTTAGAATGGCCCAGTCAAAGTCCAGACCAAATTTGAAAACCATGTATCATTTCCCTTCCACTTCACAATTATGCACCACTTTGTGTTGGTCTATCACAAAAAATCCCAATAAAATACATTTACGTTTGTGGTTGTAACGTGACAAAATGTGGACAAGTTCAAGGGGTATGAATACTTTTGCAAGCCACTGTATACTTAAAATAAATTTGCCACAATCGTAAAAAGAGAAAGTCCGCAAAAGCAAGACATTAGTCCAAAGCAAAATAAGAAAGACAAGCCACTGGTGGTGCAAGAGGTGGTTTGTAGTGTTCCATTGCCAAGGTGGGATTAGGATTGTGCAGGTCAGTTCATAGACCTTTGGGAAAGTGTTCAAGGTGAAGAGATATGATATTTTAGGTGAGCTCAAGAATGATATAAAACAATCTATATTGAGGGAAAGGAACAGGAGGCCTAAATAAGAGAATTACCTTCAGACAGTATAGACAATTTAAAGTGAACTCTATTGTATGCTCTAGATTTTTAATATATATTTACACCCCAAATAGAAGCCATTGCTCTAGAATTGGCATTCACTTTAAATAAAATATTGTAACAACACCCTTTAGAAATGAAACCAGAAAACACTGGAAACATTCAACAGTTGTGTGTAGCACCTGTAGAAAGGAAAATAATGTTAATGTTTCAAGTCAAAGACCTATCACCATGATTGGGGAAAATATAAGAAAGGTAGTTTTAAGTGTCTCTGGGCTTCCTATTGCCTACCACTTTATGTCCACTTTCCACTCATATTCCAATATCTCTGTGATTTGTGCACTGTTGCGAGTCCTAACACAAGCTCAAGGAACAACACCTCATTTTACATTTAGGCACCTTGCAGTCTTTTGGACTCAACATCAAATTCCCCATATCCAGCGAACTCCGTTAGAAACAACACGTGCTTTTTTTGTCTATCTTGTCATTCTTTAATTGCCTGCGTTAATTTATTCAACTGTATGATTCCTGGAATACATCACCAGAACAACCTTGGCCTCAATTTATTATAGATAAGTTCTCTCTATCCTTCCAAACTCACAATACAATACAGTTTTATTCGTCACATTGCACATAAAGTGCAAGTGAAGTGAATTTGCCAGCAGCGGTACAATGAGAAAGAACACACAATACACAATAAAAATTTAACACAAACGTCATTTTCTGTGCATCATCAAACTTTTTTTAATCTCTTTTTACTAGCACTAATGACGGGCCTTTGACTTGAGGCATTAACTCTATCCCTGTCTGCAGATGTTGCCTGATGCGCTAAGTGTTTGCAGCATTTTTTAAATTACATTGCCATTGTGATTTGGTATTGATCTGCCTATAGGATAAAGCTGCTCAGAAACTGTCCAACCTCAGAAATCCCAAGCAAAAGAGTTGCCTATTCTTCACAAAACTATATCAAGTGCTCATATCAACATCTTACATCATCATTCCCTGCAGCACTTCATGTTCTACATTTTAAAACAAAATAAAAATATCATGTTTCACTGTAGCACTGAAACGTTTAAAAAAAAGATCAAAACACAATAAGCCAAAATAAATCCCACCAGAGTGAACCAGCTTGGTTTGTGGTTACAATTAAAAGTGAATGTAATTAAGAAAAATATCTTCAACCTTGTGTCCACACAATTTGGTAAGACTGATATGTACATATCTAAGGAACTAGAGGAAAACTATTAATGTTATAACATGCAAGTACATAAATGTTTAGAGGGAAGAAATTACAATTGTCAATCTGCTTTTAAATCAAAAGACACGATTAACATTGTCAAACTTACCTCTTTTATCAAGGCATAATTTGTGAGTTAGAAAAAATCTGACTGCTTTATTGCATGCAGTGGTGCCCTTGATCAGGAATACAACTTGTGCAGCAGGACAGATCAGTTTCTTTAATGTGAAGAATGTCACAGGCAGATTAAACAGCTGTCGTGGAGATCAGCTGCCAATCCACGTGAAGTAATTTAAAGCAGAATGATTCCCTGTGGCAGCTCTTGCTACTGAGTCCAGAAGATTTAACTAGTACTTTTGTTACTTATCGAAATGGCCACATGCCATATTTTACATTATGACAGCGAGCACACTTCAAAAATATTGCACAACGTGAAATTCTTTGGTGTGTCTTGAAGTTGCAAAATGATACATAAAATACTTTTTTCTAAGGAGTCCTCAAACATGGGAACTTCAGATACATATATGACTGCAGTCCATTTGAAACTGCTAGGAACTGAAATAATCTGTGTTTCAATGCTTCAGAATATATTAAGTTAAATGAAAAAAATATATTCAACGTCAACATTACAGGCCAGGACATGTTATTCCCAATATATTTATTGGTCTCCACAAACAAAAATGAGGAAAAAAAAGTCCCAGGCCAACAACGTGTCCCTGTGCAAACCAAAATAAAAACAGTTTGCACAATCATATTATTGTAGGTATGCGGTATCTTTAACAAATATCAGTTAAAGGGCTAATCATGTTTCAATAGTAACAGTACAAGAAAGAGTGGTGCCACAATTTCAAGAACGATTTCACAAATTAAACATATATTCCAGCTTAACCTCGGTCCGAGAGACCACGATACTGACTGAAGTGAAAGTAGTTGAAAAGACAAAGGACAAAGTGGTGAAAATGCAAGAAAGCAAAACATAGCAGAGACAGAGCGAGACAAAGCTTGAGCAGGTGGGAGAGAATGAGGGGGGGGGGAGGAGGAAGGGAGACAATGGGAGGAGATGGGGGAGGGAGTTTTACAACTGGACCGGCAAGAAATACTGATAAGCTATCATAGCAAGCAGTGAAACTGAATGCAATGAATCAGGTAATTTGTGAACAGATTTGTGAATAAATCAGGTCATTTCTGTACCATCGTTACCATGGAAGTCTCAACAAGCAGAATCTTGCAACCAGACGAAAATGCTGGAGAAACTCAGCGGGTGAGGCAGCATCTATGGAACGAAGCAATAGGTGACGTTCCGGGTCGAGACCCTTCTTCAGACTATTCAGAATCTTGCAGCCTACTTTTGTTACCCAATAAAGTTGACTTTTGTTCCAGGTATTGTTTTCTCTGCAATGCCTGAGGTTATGGGGACACCCGGTAGAAGTATATAAAATTATAAGAGGCATTGATCGAGAGACAGTTGGAACCCTTTTCCCCAGGATGGAAACATATAATACTCGTGGGGAGAGCTTTAACTTGAGAGGGACAAAGTTTAAAGGAGATGTGCGGGACAAGTATTTTTTCTTACACACATAGGGTGGTCAATGCCTGAAACAGACTACCGGGGGTGGAAGTGGAGGAAGACACAATGGTGGCATTTAAAAGACTTTTAGATAGGCACATGCATATGCAGAGAATGGAGTACTATGTATTATGTGCAAGCAGGTAAGAGTTGGTCTCGGCATCAAGTTCAGCACAGACATCGTGGACCATAGGGCCTGTTCCTGTGCTGTAGTTCGATGTTCTATATTACTAAAGTACAAAAGAGCAGAAGATTCAGTAAGAACATAGTCTCCGTGACACAAAGACGGCAAAGTGTCAGGGCCAGCAGAGCTACTGCCTCGCAATGCTAAAGACCCGGGTTTGATTCTGACTGGCAATATGGAATTTGCACCTTCTCCCTGTCACTGTGTGGATTTCCTCAGGCTGATCATGTTCTCTCCCTCATCCCAAAGATGCAGGTTTGTAGGCTTATGTGTGGATGCGAAAGTGGGAAAACATAGAACTCATGTGAAAAGGTGATCGATGGTCAACATGGACTCGGTGGGCCAAAGTACCTATTTCCATACTGTATCTTTCAATCAATCAAAGATCAGAGAGCTGAAAACGGCAACACTCATGACGTTGTGAGTATTGGTGGAGAGTCTGGGAGACTGGAGAGAAAGCTGCACCAATAGAATTCTGCAGAGTAGCATCACAAAGAAGGCAAGTATGTAATTGGTAGCGGATGTGCACGGCGGCTTAAACTAACGTCGCATTTAACTACATTTTTACAACTAAACAATTTTACTTACTTTAATAAACAAAATATTTTGATGAACACCACATTAATTAAGTAACTAAGTAAGTAAAGTGATGGGAGGACAGGCAGTGTGTCCCTGTTGCAATATACAGTAGCATGTGGGCATTCTGTCCAAGCAACTACATCAATGATAAATGTCTATGGGTCGAAAAACTTCACTCAGTGCTGATGAACTGGAATCTGAGTTGCAGACATTGTAACATATCAGGGAAGAAAGGTGCTGCCTGGATATTTGGCTTCATGAGCAGTCACGTCGCTTACGTCCTTTAGACACATAGTTAGAGATAGGTGGATGTGACTGTGAACGAGACAAGTATGAAGATCAAGGAGGGAACATTACAAGTATGACATTCTTGTAATCCTTGGGATTGTATGGATTTCAAGCAAACTGACCATAACATCAGCATATAAGAAGAAATTCAAGTAGAGGGTTATCAAAGGTGTTTGTAACACAAGTATAATGGGAGTGATTGCCACTGCCTTCTGCAACCAGGAGCATAAAGGGCCTGTCCAACGTGGCGATTTTTTCGGCGACTGCTGGCATCATAGACTGGCGTATCAGGTCACCGAAAAATTTGCGGCCTGATGCAGCGTGATGACGTATGACGGGTGTTTTTTCAGGTGTCGCAACATTTTTTTTGTCGCCGCTGGATTTTGAAATTTCAAAATCTTTTGGCGACACTGATATGATGCCGGCAGTCGCCGAAAAAAGTCGCCAAGTGGGACAGGCCCTTAAGAATCAAATGCTATGTTGCCTTCTCTGTGCCATTGTCAGGAATCACTTCCTCCAGGCAGGAGTGGAATTTGGATTGGAAGGAGTAGATTATTATGGTCCACATAGAAACTAATCACATGGGCAAGACAAGGTAAAAGGGTTTTGTCGAGAGTTGGCGCAATCAGGAATAGAATTATAAAGGTAGTAATCTCCAGACTAGGTATGGACATGGTAGGAACACAGTTTGAGCAAACTGAGCAACTAAAGAGGTAAACTGGCTTTAGGCTACATCAGGCAGCTGGATTGGACGATCATTGTTGAGTGAAATCTGGAATGCTAAAGAGGAAAAACAAGGAAACAATATACTGGAGTACGGATACCTGAAATGTGTCAAGAAGGAACAGAAAGCACATCAACATGTCCGGGTAAGAAAATAATGTAATAAAACAAATAGGGGCACAGGTCAAAATGCTATCTAAAAATCTAATCCAAAAGCACAGTACCCAAAATACAGAAAACATTGATAGTAAGATGGATGAAAAAGCAGAGTAAATATGCTAGTAAGGATGCAAAGCTGCAGAGTGACCAAAGGCTGAAATCTAAATGTCTAAAAGTATTTATATTTACGAAAGACAGGTAAAATAAAGGATAAAATACATAGAGTGGTGTGGTTTGGAAAGCAAAAAAGCAAGAAAGAGAGAGAAAGGACAGTGGCTTAAAATAATGAGATGTAGAATCAGTCTAGTAGGCACTACTAAGCACTAAGGGGCAGAAAACAATGGCGAGGGTTGACAATGAACTCCCAAACAGTAGAGGTAATGTCATTGATTACATCAATTACGAAATTAGAGATGCATGTGATAATATTCACTTATGTGAATATATGGGGTCTTATATTCATTGGAATTTAGAAGGATATGAGGGGATCTTTTAGAAACATATAAAATTCTTAAGGGATTGGATACACTAGATGCAGGAACAATGTTCTCGATGTTGGGGGAGTCCAGAACCAGGGGTCACATGTTCAAAATAAGGGGGAAGCCATTTAGGATTGAGATGAGGAAAAACGTTTCCACCCAGAGAGTTGTAAATCTGTGGAATTCCCTGCGATAGAAGGCAGTGGAGGCCAATTCACAGGATGTATTCAAGAGAGAGTTAGATGTAGCTCTTAGGGCAACAGGATCAAGGGATGTAGGGCGAAAGCAGGAACGGGGAACTGAATTTGGATGATCCGCCTGAATCATATTGAAAGGGCCGAATGGCATACTCCTGCAATTATTTTCAATGCTTCTAAATGTATTACAGTAATATTGGGTGACTTTAATCGACGCATAGACTAGCTACAGTAAATTAGCAATAATAGTACAGAGAATGAATTCTGAGTAAGGGTACTATATGTTTGTTTTTATGCAATCGGATGAATGAGCCAACTAGGGAACCAGGCTAAGTGAAAAAGGACACAGGTTATTCTTGACTTTGTACTTTGTACAATGAAATCAGGTTAGATAAAAATCTAGTGGCTTCCTTAGGGCAAGAGTGATCATAACATGATAGAATTCTAAAGTGAAGTGAAATAGTTAAATACAAAAATATAATTGTAATCACTCAATCACACTAATCAACTATTCACTCAGTTGGAGCAAATCACTCGAATAGGCCACACAAATAGCCAGCGGAAGATAGAGGATCAGATATGTAAAGATATATATATCAGATTACGGAAGGATGCAAGAACCACAGGGTTGTTGGGTAACTTTAACTTCCTCAATAGTGACTGGGACTTATTCAGCACAGGAGAATTAGACGGGGAAAACTTTGTTAGGTGCATCCAAAGAGGTGTATGAGTGAGGAAGCAATGATGCAGCTCTATAAGACTATGGTTAGACTTTGAGTATTGTGTACAGTTCTGGTCGCCCTATTACAGGAAGGATGTGGAGGCTTTGGAGAGGGTGCGGAGGTTTACCAGAATGCTGCCTGGAATAGAGGTACAATGCTAATAAAGTTTGTTACGATGTAGCTGGAAGAACTGAAAAGGGAAAACCAATGGATGTAGTTTGAATTTTCAGAAGGTCTTTAATACATGTAATTAAGAGGTCAGGGCGGTTGCCCGGGTGCCACTGACCACCCAAAGTGCCGCCAAGCAACCTAAACGCAGAGTCATTTTGCCCAGCTTGGCACTGCAGATGCTGGTTTATATCGAAATTAGACACAAAAAACTGGAGTAACTCAGCGGGTCAGGCAGCATCTCTGGAGAAAAGGAACGTGACGTTTTGTGTCGGCGACGACTGTAATGCGTGGGAAAGATGCAAAGTGTGGCATGACGGAAGGTCGGAGCGAATGACGGGCCCCGCACAGCAGCAGCAGCGGCACCGCCTCCATCTCTTCCTCCTCCCGCACCCCGCCCGCCCTGATAACGGCCGCTGCCTGCCACTCCGCCAACGGCGCTTTCAAAACAAACCCTCTCGCACGCTGAGGCTGGGAGGAGGGAGGGAGGGAGGAAGGGAGGAAGGGGGAGGCCTCCTTCCATCGTCTGAAGTATCTG
Organism: Leucoraja erinaceus; assembly: GCF_028641065.1. Lineage (NCBI taxonomy): Eukaryota > Metazoa > Chordata > Chondrichthyes > Rajiformes > Rajidae > Leucoraja > Leucoraja erinaceus. The sequence continues at coordinate 125,443,304 of NC_073377.1, read as the reverse complement.
CACCGCTCGGCACCGCACCTTCCTGTTGGTTGGCGGAGGAGGGGAGGCGGTGGCGAGGAGTTCCCAACTGCCTCCCCCTTTGGCGATGGACAGGGACAGCCAAGGCAGCGATGATGCCGGTGTTGTCCGAGGAATGCTGACCTTCCTTCCCACCTCCTCTGCCCCTTCCTCTCTCTCTCTCCACCCCCCTTATCCTGAGACCCCTCCTCTCCATCCCGCACTGATCCCCATTCCTGCCTCTATTCAGTCCTCACTGACATCCCGTGTGCTCCCCTCCTCATCTAACTACCCCCCCCGCTCTCCCCCCCATCCATCTATTCATCCTGCACTGATCTCTCTATCCACCTCGCATTGATTCTCCTGCCACTCCCCATCAATCTCTGCCGCAGAGGGTAGTCGAGGCCAGATCATTGGCTATATTTAAGAGGGAGTTAGATGTGGCCCTTGTGGCTAAGGGGATCAGGGGGTATGGAGAGAAGGCAGGTACGGGATACTGAGTTGGATGATCAGCCATGATCATATTGAATGGCGGTGCAGGCTCGAAGGGCCGAATGGCCTACTCCTGCACCTAATTTCTATGTTTCCATGTTTCTAATCCTACACTGGTCCCCCAATTCATCCTGTACTGACCCCCTCCCCTTCATCCTGCACTGCTCCCCCCCATCCATCCTGCACAGATCCCCCCCCATTCAATCCCATTGTCATCCCCCGCTCTCTCCCCTCACAATTTTACCTACTCCAACCAACATGCACTAATTCCCTTGCCTCAATCCATCCATTCCGCACCAATTGCCTTCTCAACCCTCCCCCCCACCACCGCCATCTATCCATCCTGCACTGATTCACAATCCCCCCCCTTCGACCCTATTGTGCTGGAAATGTCTTCAGAGCGAACATTAACTATGTTTGATAACGGAATGCAATCAAATATGTTTTAATTCCCAATTATTATTTGTTTTAATCCATAAAGATGGATTAATTAAATTGTGAACATGTGAAACATTAAAACTGCAGTGTTCGATTGTCACTGCTACAGTTGACACGTTATTACACAATTCATTTTAACGACAAATCAAAGCTCTTAATATGGAGTATCAGTACTATACGTTGGATTTATTCAGATTTTACTTCTACAGTCAGTCACATACATCACAAATTTGGTCAGGAGATATTTCAGTTGAAATTTTAACGTTAATTCTGAAGTGGGAATGATGGAAACAGCGTTTATCAACAATTTTTTTTAATTTGGTGCTTACAAACTGGGTATCTTCATTGCTGTTCACAACACATACATCTAATCTGAATGCCCGGTAATGTGGCGTCTTGACACCTTTAAATATATTACCAAGAGAACATTTGCTGCATTTATGTCCTTTGGCCATCTCTTGTTAGTTAGTGTAATGTTTAACCTGTCAGATGGGTATAGCCAGTTTAAACAGCTATTATCATAAAATGCCTTTAGAAAATGCCTTGGAACCTATATATTTTGTTGTGGATAAATTATGTGGGAAGCGAGAGTGTTTCTGTACTAATAGCAATAACGACCCATGCTATGACCATGTCATAATTTTCGGTCCTTCACAGAAAACATGCTTGCATCAATCTGTAGTGTGCATGGTTAAGCATATATGCTATCATGGTCCAGGATTTATTGACACAGGTTGATCATACGCTAAATAATCCAACCACATTTTTGTTTGAAAGTGGAAAGAAATAATAGAAATGGCATTAATTGCAATGTGTAAAAAGAGTTGAGATACTGTATTATAATTTTGCTGCATGTCATTCTGGTATATATCATGTCTTGATTGGTGAATATGTTTAGTTTGTGACTTTATTTGAAGCAGAAATAATATGTGAATGCTTCATTGAGCATAATTCCAACTGGTATCTACGCACTTCGTCCAAGCACATTATCGCAAGCGTCATGCAAGACATCTTAAATGACCACCTAAACTGTCATTTGGCAACATAAAAAGCTGCCAAGGTTGCCCGCTGGCAACAGGGAAAAAAAGTTAAGCGAGAGCCCTGGAGGTGAGTGTTCAAAATTAAAACACATTAGATTAGATTGGGCAACACTGCGGCACAGCTGCCTTACAGCGTTAGAGACCTGGGGTTAGATCCCAGCTATGGGTACTGTCTGTATGGAGTTTGTACATTCTCTCCATGACGGTATTCTCCAGCTGCTTCGGTTTCCTCCTACACTCCAAAGACATACAGGTTTGTAGGCTAATTGGCTTTGATAAAATTGTAAATTGTCCCTAGTAGGATAGTGTTAGGTGTGCGGGGATCGCTGGTCGACGCGGATCAGTGAGTCGAAGGGAGCTGTTTCTACGCTGATTCTCTAAACTGAACTAAAATTTAGAGCTGATTTTGCTTGCACGGTAATTAGTTGACAGGAAAAACAAACTATCTTTGCTTTTTTGAGGTGACACACGAGTTCTGCAGGAATCAATGCTGGGGCAGCTATTTGTACAAATTGATTATTTAAAAAAGGAAATATACCTCTCGCAGACAGAATCCAATAACAATTCATCATTGATTGCTGATGTTTGTAGGCAGAGAGACTGGTTTAAATAGCCCTTTGATCATTGGAATTTTGAAGAATGGGTAGGTACATCATTGAAGCATACAGCATTTTGGCAAGGCCAGACAGATAAATATGGTTTCTCATAGACTAGAATGGGAGATCACACTCTCTTTGAGACCGCGAAGAGGAGAGATTTCTTCATTCAGATGGTGGTGAATCTGGAATTCTCCACCAAAGGTGGTGGAGACCAAATGGTCACAAGAGATATCAATCAGTAAGGACAGGAATATGTCATACAGATGGAGTATCAGCTGTTGAATGAGAGAGTAGGTTCAAAAATGGCCTTCTCCGATTCCTATTTTATGTTTCTATGTATGCAAATAAGACAGAAAACACAACTTAAAATCGAGCAATGTAAGATAGAGGACAAGCATTTTTGTTAAAAAGGAGGTTTTAGTTTCAATTTTGTTGATATTAAATTTGCAAAGTTATGCTCCCACTGCAAATTTCAGAAGATTTTTAGATGTTTAATTAATACAACTTACTTCATCAGAGGCAGAACGCAGACACTGAACAGCAGCCTGTTTCTTCATTTCCTCACGACTCAGATCTGAACACTTCTTTTTCCCTTTTCCCCATTTCTTGGATGTTCCTTTCTCCCAACCCAAAAAGATGTCATTTTCCTGTTTCATAAAATCAGAATGGGAGAATTAGTTTCTGGAAAAACCCATCATGTTAAAATTCCAAGTGCAGCTTGTTAATATTACCAAAAATAAAATAAAGAGGCCTGGATGGTGGTTGCTCTGATAGTGCCTTTTCAGAGCAAAAAGAATCAATTTGGATTAGGAAGTAACAAAATGGTACATAATGATTCACCAAAATATAATCTGGATACTTCTAGTTATAGAAACATAGAAAATAGGTGCAGGAGTAGGCCATTCGGCCCCCGAGCCAGCACCGCCATTCAATATGATCATGGCTGATCATCCAAAATCAGTACCCCGTTTCGGCTTTTTCCCCATATCCCTTGATTCCCTTAGCCCTAAGAGCTAAATCTAAAGGCCCTGTCCCACGATGCGAATTTACCCAAGAGCTCTCCCGAGTTTAAAAAAAAAATCAAACTCGTGGTATTCTAGGAACTCCTACGACCTTCCATGAGTATGTTCACGAACTCCTACGAGTATGTCTACGTATTCCGTTGACTTCTCATTCTACGGTCTCCTACGTTCCTCTCCTGAGGTACTCTTGAACCAACTACGACTAGCCGTGAGTGGAAAATTGATCACATAATTCCCCCTCCACTTTAAGGGGAGTGTTCTGCTCCCCCTATCCTCCATCCCTTTGGCCCCCAAGAGAGCCCATCGCAGCGGAGAGAGAGCGCAACATGCCTTTCCAGAGATGGCGAGTGAGTCAGGCAGCATCTCTGGAGAGAAGGAATAGGTGACGTGTCTGGTCGAGACCCTGCTTCAGACTGAGAATCTTGGGGGAGGGTAACTATAAACGTACAAAGATCCAGGGATGCTGCCTGACCCGCTGAGTTACTCCAGTCTTTGGAGAGGGGGAGAGGGGAGAGGGGGAGAGAAAGAAAGAGACTGAGGGAGAGAAGGAGAGAGAAAAGTAGAGAGTGTGAGAGAGACTGGGGAAAGAGGGGAGGGAGATAGGGGGGAAAGTGAAAGATGGGGAGAGGGGGAGAGACCAACAGAGAGAAGAGAGAACGAGAGAGAGAGATATATGACACTTTTCCACACCAGCAGCGTGTGTGCTTGCTTTAATTTCTGACTGTGACAGGTCAACTTTGCAATGTTATGCTTTACACTGGGAAATATCTGGAGTGTGAGGAAAAGTACTTTCTGTTTCACAAACTCTCAACAACGGACGGGGCCACACTTCGTGTCAAGAAAGGAGACTTTAGTGGAATCACCCAGTTTTATTGGCTGTTTCCATATCTCCCGTTCCGCATCAGGCGAAACAAGACTGAGCAAAAGGCCAGAAACCAGGAGCGTTGTACTGCAGTGTGCTGCCCTAAGTGCAAAAAATACACCGGATATGGGGGTTTTTCTGGAAACATTTCAATCTGTGGTCTTTGCTTTTCTTCTCACCTCACGAACCCTTCCACCACAGCTCCAAACCCACACCCCCATCACTTTACCACACACACACAGAATACACACACACATTATACATACACACTCGTACACACACACTATATTCAAATCATGACTCCCAGGTGACTAGTTTTTAACGGTGCAGACATTAGCTGATTAAAGGCATCTGTTCCGTTGTACTCATGGCAACTGGACCGAAAACAACCCTTTCTCCTCAGTATCTGTAGGTCTAAAAGACAAAAGGCAAGTATTTTTTTACTCGTGGACATTTTTCACAGTTGAAAAAACTTCACGCGTTACCGGGTTTTCCCCGAGTACCTGCCGTTAGCATTACGAGCAGCTACGAGACATCCACAAACTCCTACGAACCCGCTACGGACATTCTACGTGCTCGAATCAGGGGAAAACTCGAGAGAACTTGTGAATAACCTCGTACAGTGGGACAGGGGCTTAACTCTTGAAAGTGAGTCCTGCTGATTATGTGATACATTAACTTTGAAAACAACGTTTTGCACCAAAAATCAAAGTGGGGAATACAGTGTAGGCAATTGAATTACGTTGGTCCAGAAGCAAGTGGCTAGTAGCTCCGAAGACCGCTGTAGTCGGCAGGCTCCCACGGTCGGAGTTCCAACCCTGGCGACCCTCGGCAAAGGATCCCAGGCTCCGCGATGTTAAAAGTCCGCGCCGCGCCTGCCGTTAAAGCTCTGGGCCGGTGTCCGGTCTGGAGAAGCCGCAGCAAACCAGTTGTTAGGCCTCGGGGGGGCGAAGATGCAACATGTCCTTGCTATTTATGTTCATGTATATGCTCCTTGGGCCATCAGCACTCCACAGCAGTTACAGCAGAAGACTTGGAAAGTAAGCAACAACTTTTCGGACAAGCCAAGTGAAGACTTTCCGAACTTCCCATTATTACAAAGATAAGTCCACAACCTCACTGGCTGTGGACCCATTGGCTTAAAATAGTGTTTTTTTTTTAAATTACTGTGATAGTATCTATCTATCTATCTATCTATCTATCTATCTAATATATAAAACTGTGCGCCTGCAGTCTGGCTGCCTTTCTGCCTTTTGATTCGTTTCCATCGTGTGATGTCACAATGCCCAATGCTCGCAGATGTCCAATCACAATGTCCAATGCTCGCAGATGTCCAATCGGAATGGATCCATTTACATGTACGGCTTCCGACTGCATTTCTTCCTTTGATTCACTGCAACTCCAAAACCAGACGCAGAATCGCCGACATCATTTCCATTTCGGTAGAGATTTCACTTTTCTTTCTAAGTATCCGCTCCTCATTACATTTCGTCGTGTTTAAGTACACGTTTTTAATCAAATCCCTCTCCCCCCCCAATATTTCAAAAATAAACTGGCTTCTCACCCATAGAAGCAGCCCCAGCCCCAGCCCCTGGTGAACGTTCCATTGTGTGATGTCACAATGTCCAATGCTCAAAGACATTGTTGCCATAGAGGGAGTACAGAGAAGGTTCACCAGACTGATTCCTGGGATGTCAGGACTTTCATATGAAGAAAGACTGGATAGACTCGGCTTGTACACGCTAGAATTTAGAAGATTGAGGGCGGATCTTATAGAAACGTACAAAATTCTTAAGGGGTTGGACAGGCTAGATGCAGGAAAATTGTTCCAGATGTTGGGGAAGTCCAGAACAAGGGGTCATAGTTTAAGGATAAGAGGCAAATCTTTTAGGACCGAGATGAGAAAAAAAAATTCACACAGAGAGTGGTGAATCTCTGGAATTCTCTGCCACAGAAGGTAGCTGAGGCCAGTTCATTGGCTATATTTAAGAGGGAGTTAGATGTGGCCCTTGTGGCTAAAGGGATCAGAGGGTATGGAGAGAAGGCAGGTACGGGATACTGAGTTGGATGATCAGCCATGATCATATTGAATGGTGGTGCAGGCTCGAAGGGCCGAATGGCCTACTCCTGCACTTAATTTCTATGTTTCCCTCTCCTCATCCCTCTCCCCCACCCCGCTTCCCTCTCTACCCCACCCCTTCCCTCTCTCCCCCCGCCCCCTTCTCCCTATCCCTCTGTCCCTCGTCCATCACCCCTCTCCCCTTCCCCCCCCCTCTCCTCTCTCCCTCCACTCTTCCCCTCCCTCTCTCCCCCTTCCCCTCCCCGTACCCCTCTCCCTCCCCACTCTCTTTCCCCTCTCTACCCCCCACCTCCCTCCCCCCCTCCCTCCCTCCCTCTCTCCCCCCCCCCCTCCCCCTCCCTCCCCCTCCCCCCCCCCCCCCCCACATCTCTCTCACCCCCTACCCCGCTCTCCTTTCCCTCCCAAATCTATCCCGTTTCCTCCTCCTCCTCTCCCCCCCCCCCAGCAAACGCCGTTGGGGAAACAGACCCAACGGGTCTGCACTTGGTCTAGCTACTATATAAAACTGTGTGCCTGCCGGTGTCCGGCGTTCGTCTGGCCGTCTGCGGCCGCCTTTCTTCCTTTGTTTCCTTGCGACTCCGAAACCAGACGCAGAATCGCCGAGATCTTTTCCATTTCGGTAGAGATTTCACTTTTCTTTCAAAGTATCCGCTCCTGATTACATTTCGTCGTGTTGATGTACATATTTTTAATCAAATCCTTCTCCCCCCCCTCCAAATTTCAAAAGAAAACTGCTTCTCACCCATAGAAGCAGCCCCAGCCCATGGTGAACGTTCCATTGTGTGATGTCACAATGCCCAATGTTCACATATGTCCAATCGGAATGGATTCATTTACATATGCCTTTGCAGGAGCACCAGCATCTGGGAGGGAGTACAGAGAAGGTTCACCAGACTGATTCCTGGGATGTCAGGACTTTCACATGAAGAAATACTGGATAGACTCGGCTTGTACTCGCTAGATTTTAGAAGATTGAGGGGGGATCTTATAGAAACTTACAAAATTCTTAAGGGGTTGGACAGGCTAGATGCAGGAAGATTGTTCCCGATGTTGGGGAAGTCCAGAACAAGGGTTCACAGTTTAAGGATAAGGGGGAAATCTTTTAGGACCGAGATAAGAAAAACATTTTTCACACAGAGAGTGGTGAATCTCTGGAATTCTCTGCCACAGAAGGTATTACCCCTACCCCACTCTACTTTCCCTCCCAAATCTCTCCAGTTTTCTCCTCCTCCTCTCCCCTCCCTCCCCTCTCCTCACCCTCCCCTCTTCCCACCCCGTCTCCCTCTCCCTCCCGCCCTCCCCGCCCCTGTGTGTTTGGGGGGGTGGTTAGTGTGAGTGTAATGCCGCAGCCCCCCCACCTCTCTCTCCCCCCCACTCTCCCTCCCAACATTTTCCCCTCCCTCCACAATCTCCCTCCTCCCCCCCCCTCCCCCCCCCCTCCCATCTCCCTCACCTCTCTCCCCCATCACTCCCCTCCTCCCCCCTCGCCCTCCCCCTCTCCATCCCGCTCTCCTCAGCCCTCTACCCCTTCCTCCCCCCCCCTCCCCCCCATCCCTCTCTCCCACCCCGCTGTGTGTTTTGGGGGGTGGTTAGTTTGAGTGTAATGCCGGAGCCCACCCACTTCTCTCCCCCCCACTCTTTTCCTCTCTCTCCTCCCATCACTCCCTCCTCCCTCTCCAGCTGCCTCCTCCTCCCCACTTTCCCCCTACCCCCATCTCCCTCTTCCCATCCCTCCCCCCTCCCCACACCTCTCTCCCCCTCCCCTCTCTCTTCCGCTTGCCAAATACATCGTTGCCATAGAGGCAGTACAGAGAAGGTTAAGCAGACTGATTCCTGGGATGTCAGGACTTTCATATGAAGAAAGACTGGATAGACTCGGCTTGTACACGCTAGAATTTAGAAGATTTAGGGCGGATCTTATAGAAACGTACAAAATTCTTAAGGGGTTGGACAGGCTAGATGCAGGAAGATTGTTCCCGATGTTGGGGAAGTCCAGAACAAGGGGTCACAGTTTAAGGATAAAGTGGAATCGTTTAGGACCGAGATGAGAAAAACATTTTTCACACAAAGAGTTGTGAATCTCTGGAATTCACTGGCACAGAAGGTAGTTGAGGACTGTTCATTGGCTATATTTAAGAGGGAGTTAGATGTGGCCCTTGTGGCTAAAGTGATCAGGGGGTATGGAGAGACGGCAGGTTCGGGATACTGAGTTGGATGATCAGCCATGATCATATAGAATGGTGGTGCAGGCTCGAATGGCCTACTCCTGCACTTAATTTCTATGTTTCCCTCTTCTCATTCCTCTCCCTCTCCCACCCATCCCTCTCTCCCCCACCCCTTCAATCTCTACCCCACCCCTTTCCCCTACCGCTCTGCCCCTCTTCCACCCACCCCCCCTACCCCTCCCTCCCCACTTTCCACTTCTCTCCCCTTACCCCCCCTCTCTCCCTCCCCCACCCCTCTCTCTTCCCCTCCCTTCCCTTCTCTCCCCCACCCCTTCCCCTACCCCTCTGGCCCTCTTCCACCACTCCCCCCCCCTCTTCCCACCACTCCCGCTACCCCCTCTACCCCCCCTCCCCCCTCCCCACTTCCACTTCCTCCCCTTCTCTCTCTCCCCCCTCCCCCTCTCCTCTCTCCATCTCCCTCTCTCTCACCCTCCCCACTTCCCCCTCTCTCCCCCACCCCCTTCCCCTATCCCTCTTCCATCACTCCCCCTACCCTCTCCTCCTCCCTCCCCACTCTTTCACTTCTCCCCCCCTTCCCCTCCACTCTCCCTCCCCACTCTTTCCCCCCTTTCTCCCCCCACCCCCTCCCCCTCCCTCCCTCCTTCCCCTCCCTCCCCCTCCCCCCACATCTCTCTCCCCATCCCCCTCTCTCACCCCCTACCCCACTCTCCTTTCCCTGCCAAATCTGTCCTGTTTCCTCCTCCTCCTCTCCCGTCCCTCCCTTCTTCTCACCCCCCCCTTCCCCCACCTGTGTGTTTGGGGGGTGGTTAATGTGAGTGTGATGCAGCAGCCCCCCCCCCGCAAATGCCGTTGGGGAAACAGACCCAACGGGTCTGCACTTGGTCTAGTTTTTTTTTAAAGACAGAATTATGAATTTTGTAGGATGCATATTGGAAGGGGAGCAATTGAATTTTAAATTAGCAGGGAAACCTTGCAAGCCATGCACCTAGCCACAAAGGTGTACCTATTCATGAAAGTATTAATTGCCATGAGAGATCCCAGAGCAAGTATTGTCAAGAACTAGACCCATCTTCACACAAAGGTCACCCTTCTATCATTTTGTGTAGTCCTGCCATTATGCTCAGTTTAGTTTATTGTCACGTGTACCGAGGTATAAATAAAAACTTTTTGCTAAATGGTTTTGATACGTTGAACAATCCCTGTTCCAGGCGTACACTGGCCCTATCCCCGAACTCTATCTCTGTTACATTGATGACTGCATCAGTGCTACCCCCCTGCACCCATGCAGAACTCATCAGGCACGTGCCGTGAGTAATTAGTCAGGGTAGGCAGTCAGTCGGCTTTTAAATATTCTTGAAAATCACGCATGCGCAAATTGTTTTCCTCTCCGTAAACTGTCAGTCGACTTTTATAAAGTAATTGTCTTCAAAAGCCTTATCTCTTACTAAAGTATTTAAAAACATATACCATATTTCCCAGCAATGATGACGCACCCCTATTTTGAGATGCTAAATTTTGACAAAATGCTGGCGGGACATAGAATTTCTCACGCTCAAAAAAATAAAAATAAATAAAAATAAAGAAAGTAACAATTCAATTAGCCCAAGCCCAGATCTCCTCCATTCTGAATAACTGAATGGGTGGGGGGTGGAGGGTGACGACAGGTGGAGAGGGCACACCGGGACAATTTGAATCAGTTGTGATCTTATTGAATGATGATACTAGTTCAAGGGACCAATTGAGGTTACTCGCGCTGATACAGGGGTAAGCTCCACTGCCTGCTGACCTGTTATCCATCGCCTCCTGACCCGCTCCGCTCCTCTCTATGATCGTTGTTCTTGAGCTGGTCCCCTCACTGTCCAGTCTCCGAGCCACGTCAAAAATAGGGATAATGAGAATTTCAAAACTAATACCAACTGCTTTTGTGCGCGTCTGTTGACAAGGCAGCCGTTCCCTCTGTTATTCTCACTTGACCGACAACCACCACACACCTCCAAAGCCTGCGTGCCATGGGACTGGCTGTAGCGCCCAGGTTAGCTCGCTTGCCCCAGGTCTGGCTGTGACACCCAGGTCGGCTGTGTGCCCCTGCAGTTCCCAGGTCGACTCGCTTGGGTTCGCTTGAGTTCGGGTTACAGGCCGGATCCGGGCTGTAGGTTGCCTACCCCTGTGTTAGGCCCCCATGTTTTAAAAGCAATTTGGCCCAAGTCTACCGTCCTTGGCTAACAATCTAGCCTTCGGTCTCCAAGACGCAGGTAAATTTACGGGCCTTATTTTAGGGTAAAAAATAGCGTCTTTATTGACGGGAAATACGGTAGCTCAAAGAAATTTACTTACTACATTATTTGTACACAAACTCCATTCTTCTCTCTTTGATTCTTAAGTTACTCTTAAGATAATAACAATCCATGTTTGAAAAACCCGCCAAGAAACGTGCGCTGCGCATGCGCAGTACGCTGCACAGCACATGCCCACAGTCCACGGTGCAAAGGCAGAATTTCAGCTGCCTTTATACACCATTGTCATTGAAGGCTTGAAGCAACGTCGATGGCACGTGAGTTGCACATACTTTTGTGTTACAAGTACTGCGGATGAAAGGCATGGGACAATTATGCCGACCTAAGAGATCGATCTCTTGGGTAGGAATAATTCTCCCGTGCCTTTACTATTTATATTTAATAATCACCATTTTATAATTTTAGTCACGGTATGCACTGCCTACCTTGCCCACCCTGACGACACACGCCTGGAACTCATGGACTCCCATTAACTTCACCACCAATTTTCATCCCGCACTCAAATTTACTTGGACCATCTCCGACCCCTCCCTCCCCTTTCTTGATCTCACATTCTCCATCACAGGAAATAGACTATTGACTGACGTCTATTGCACACCCACTGACTCCCACAGCTATCTTGACTACACTTCTTCCCCCACCCTGCTTCCTGCAAAGACTCTATCCCCTACTGCCAATTCCTCCGTCTACGCCGCATCTGCGCCCTAGATGAGGTATTCCATACAAGAACATTCGAGATGTCCTCATTCTTTAGGGAACGGGGGTTCCCCTCTACCATCATAGATGAGGCCCTTACTCGTGTCTCCTCGGCTCCCCGTAGCTCTGCCCTTGCTCCCCCTCCCCCAGTTGCAACATAGACAGAATCCCCCACGTCCTTGCCTTCCACCAAATAAGCTGTTGCAAACAACACATAATCCTCCAAAATGTCCGCCACCTCCAACAGGGTCCGACCACTAGCCACATTTTCCCATTTCCACCCCCTTCCGCCTTCCAGAGACTGTTCCCTCCGCAACTCCCTGGTTAACTCATCCCTCCTCACCCAAACCACCCCCCTCCCCTGGTACCTTCCCCATGCAACCGAAGAAGATGTAACACCTGTCGCTATACCTCCTCCCTCGACTCTGTCCAGCAACCCTGACAGTCCTTTCCGGTTAGGCAGAGGTTCACTTGCACTTCCTCCAACCTCATCTACTGTATCTGTTGTTCAAGATGCGGACTCTTATACGTCGGTGAGACCAAACGTAGACTGGGTGATTGTTTCGCGGAACACCTTCACTCAGCCCGCCTGAACCAACCTAATCTCCCAGTTGCTGAACACTTTAATTCTCTTTCCCATTCCTACACAGACCTTTCTGTCCACGATCTCCTCCGTTGTCAGAGTGAGGCTAAACGCAAATTGGAGAAACAGCATTTCATATTTCACTTGGGGAGCTTACAGCCCCGTGGTATGAATATTAATTTCTCTCACTTGAGGTAGCTCCAGCATTCCCTCTCTCTCTATCCCTCCCCCACCCAAGTCACACTAGCTTCTCATTTTCACACTGCAAACAGCTTACAATGGCCCGTTTCCTTTATCATTGTTACTTATTTGCATATTTTTCATACATTTATCTCTCCACATCATCATCTATATCTCTCGTTTCCCTTATCCCTAACCAGTCTGAAGAAGTCTCAACCCAGAAACGTCGCCCATTCCTTCTCTCCAGAGATACTGCCTGTCCCGCAGAATTACTCCAGCTTTTTGCGTCTATAGAAACATAGAAATTAGGTGCAGGAGTAGACCATTCGGCCCTTCGAGCCTGCACCGCCATTCAATATGATCATGGCTGATCATCCAACTCAGTATCCCGTACCTGCCTTCCCTCCATACCCCCTGATCTCCTTAGCCACAAGGGCCACATCTAACTCCCTCTTAAATATAGCCAATGAACTGGCCTCAACTACCCTCTGTGGCAGAGAGTTCCAGAGATTCACCACTCTCTGTGTGAAAAAAGCTTTTCTCATCTCGGTTTTAAAGGATTTCCCCCCTTATCCTTAAACTGTGACCCCTTGTCCTGGACTTCCCTAACATCGGGAACAATCTTCCTGCATCTAGCCTGTCCAACCCCTTAAGAATTTTGTAAGTTTCTATAAGATCCCCTCTCAATCTCCTAAATTCTAGAGCATAAACCAAGTCTATCCAGTCTTTCTTCATAAGACAGTCCTGACATCCCAGGAATCAGTCTGGTGAACCGTCTCTGCACTCCCTCTATGGCAATAATGTCCTTCCTCAGATTTGGAGACCAAAACTGTACGCAATACTCCAGGTGTGGTCTCACCAAGACCCTGTACAACTGCAGTAGAACTTCCCTGCTCCTATACTCAAATCCTTTTGCAATGAAAGCTAACATACCATTCGCTTTCTTTACTGCCTGCTGCACCTGCGTGCCTACCTTCAATGACTGGTGTACCATGACACCCAGGTCTCGCTGCATCTCCCCCTTTCCCAATCGGCCACCATTTAGATAATAGTCTGCTTTCCCGTTTTTGCCACCAAAATGGATAACCTCACATTCATCCACATTATACTGCATCTGCCAAACATTTGCCCACTCACCCAGCCTATCCAAGTCACCTTGCAGTCTCCTAGCATCCTCCTCACAGCTAACACTGCCCCCCCAGCTTAGTGTCATCCGCAAACTTGGAGATATTGCCTTCAATTCCCTCATCCAGATCATTAATATATATTGTAAATAGCTGGGGTCCCAGCACTGAGCCTTGTGGTACCCCACTAGTCACTGCCTGCCATTGTGAAAAGGACCCGTTTACTCCTACTCTTTGCTTCCTGTTTGCCAGCCAGTTCTCTATCCACATCAATACTGAACCCCCAATGCCTTGTGCTTTAAGTTTGTATACTAATCTCTTATGTGGGACCTTGTCGAAAGCCTTCTGGAAGTCCAGATACACCACATCCACTGGTTCTCCCCTATCCACGCTACTAGTTACATCCTCGAAAAATTCTATAAGATTCGTTTTTCAAATGTGCTGCTATCCCATCTTTAATAACTGACTCTAGCAGTTACCCCACTACCGATGTTAGACTAACTGGTCTGTAATTCCCCATTTTCTCTCTCCCTCCCTTCTTAAAAAGTGGGGTTACGTTTGCTACCCGCCAATCTTCAGGAACTACTCCAGAATCTAAAGAGTTTTGAAAGATTATTACTAATGCATCCACTATTTCTGGAGCTACTTCCTTAAGTACTCTGGGATGCAGCCTATCTGGCCCTGGGGATTTATCGGCCTTTAATCCATTCAATTTACCCAACACCACTTCCCGGCTAACCTGGATTTCACTCAATTCCTCCAACTCCTTTGACCCGCGGTCCCCTGCTATTTCCGGCAAATTATTTATGTCTTTCTTAGTGAAGACGGAACCAAAGTAGTTATTCAATTGGTCCGCCATATCCTTGTTCCCCATGATCAACTCACCTGTTTCTGACTGCAAGGGACCTACATTTGTTTTAACTAATCTCTTTCTTTTCACATATCTATAAAAACTTTTGCAGTCAGTTTTTATGTTCCCTGCCAGTTTTCTTTCATAATCTATTTTTCCTTTCCTAATTAAGCCCTTTGTCCTCCTCTGCTGGTCTTTGAATTTCTCCCAGTCCTCCGGTATGCTGCTTTTTCTGGCTAATTTGTACACATTTTCCTTCGCTTTGATACTATCCCTGATTTCCCTTGTTATCCATGGATGTACTTCCTTCCCTGATTTATTCTTTTGCCAAACTGGGATGAACAATTTTTGTAGTTCATCCATGCAGTCTTCAAATGTCTTCCATTGCATATCCACCGTCAACCCTTTTAGAATGAATTGCCAGTCAATCTTGGCCAATTCACGTCTCATACCCTCAAAGTTACCTTTCTTTAAGTTCAGAACCATTGTTTCTGAATTAACAATGTCACTCTCCATCCTAATGAAGAACTCAACCACATTATGGTCACTCTTGCCCAAGGGGGCACGTACAACAAGATTGCTAACTAACCCTTCCTCATTACTCAATACCCAGTCTAAAATAGCCTGCTCGCTCGTTGGTTCCTCTACATGTTGATTTAGATAACTATCCCGCATAAATTCCAAGAAATCCTCTTCCTCAGCACCCCTGCCAATTTGATTCACCCAATCTATATGTAGATTGAAGTCACCCATTATAACTGCTTTGCTTTTGTCGCACGCATTTCTAATTTCCCGTTTGATACCATCTCCAACTTCACTACTACTGTTAGGTGGCCTGTACACAACACCCACCAGCGTTTTCTGCCCCTTAGTGTTTCGCAGCTCTACCCATACCGATTCCACATCCTCCAAACTAATGTCCTTCCTTTCCATTGCATTAATCCCCTCTCTAATCAGTAACGCTACCCCCTCCTTTTCCTTTCTCTCTATCCCTCCTGAATATTGAATATCCCTGGATGTTCAGCTCCCAGCCTTGGTCACCCTGGAGCCATGTCTCCGTGATCCCAACTATATCATAGTCATTAATAGCTATCTGCACATTCAACTCATCCACCTTATTACGAATGCTCCTTGCATTGAGACACAACGCCTTCAGGCTTGTTTTTACAACACTCTTACCCCTTATACAATTATGTTGAAAAGTGGCCCTTTTTGATTTTTGCCCTGGTTTTGTCTGCCTGCCACTTTTACTTTTCACCTTGCTACCTATTTCTTCTACCCTCATTTTACACCCCTCGGTCTCTACGCTCACACATTTAAGAAACCCTTTCCCTTTAACTCCATCCTCCACTATCCCATTCGACACCCCACCCCCCTTATTCAGTTTAAAGCCACCCGTGTAGCAGTGGCAAACCTGCCTGCCAGAATGCTGGTCCCACACCTGTTAAGATGCAATCCGTCCCTTTTGTACAGTTCCCCCTTACCCCAAAACAGATCCCAGTGATCTAAGAATCTAAATCCCTGCCCCGTGCACCAGTTCCTCAGCCACACGTTCAGGTCCCGTATCTTCCTGTTCCTGCTCTCGCCAGCACGGGGAACTGGAAGCAAACCAAAGATAACAACCCTGGAGGTCCTGCTTTTCAACATTTTTCCGAGCTCTCTAAAGTCACGCTGCAGAATATTCATCCCCTTTTTTCCGACATCGTTTGTGCCGACATGCACTACCACTTCCGGATGTTCACCTTCGCCCTTGAGGATTTTCTGCACTCTGTCCGTGACATCCTGGATCCTGGCACCGGGAAGGCAGCACACCATCCTCGCATCCCGTCTGTTGCCGCAGAAACCCCTGTCCGTACCTCTCACGATGGAGTCTCCCACTACAATGGCCTTGCCTGCCTTAGGCCTTTTTGGTTTTGGCTCAACAGCCCTATTCGCATCGCAAGCCAGTCCGCCGCTCACGTCTTCTGTCCCAACAGCTTCTAAGCGGATGAACCCGTTTACAAGAGGTACACCACCCGGGGACGTTGGCATTCCATGCTTCCCTCCCTTTCTCACTGTCTCCCACCTTCTCTCTTCCAGTACCTTAGGTGTAACAATCGTACTGTAGGACTTGTCGAGGAACGACTCCGTTTTTCATACGAACCGGAGGTCATCCTATCTTTGAAACATAATAAAATTGGCAGCTCAAAACTGAGATCCACAAAGCATTAGTGATCACAGCAGAAACAGAATTTTAATCCACTACAATCTGACAATCTCGTGGCCAAACCTTTCCGTAATACTACTCTGACCATTCAACCAGGGAACCAACCTTGGGTCAATGAATACTTTGGAATGGCATCAATGTGCTTAACAAAAGCTGTATGTTGTGACACTGCAGCAGAGGCCTACATACCCTGCTTAGTGAAAGCAGCTATTGATAACAAGGATGAAGCAATGCTAAATCAACTGACCAAACCAAAGCTCTGCAGTCCTGCCTCATTCAGTCATAGATGGTTGAATTTTGTGTTCATGTGTATGATACTATAGCACAATACACAGTGCTACTTCATTGTATCCATGCCGCTCAAGATCTTGTACAGTACAATAAGGTTGCCTCTCAGGCTCCTGCACCTCAAAGAAAAATATCCCAGCCTCCAACTGTTCCCAAGCCTGCAAGCCCTGGTAACATCCTGATTAATCTTTTTTGCACCCTTTCCTGCTTAAGGAGATCCTACAGCTGGGTGATAAGTATAGACGATACTACAAGAGTAGTCTTAGCAATGACGTGTACCGTTGCAGCATGACGTCCTAGCTTCTGTACTCAACACCCTTCCAAATAAAGGCAAGCGTCCCAAATGTCTTCTTCATCACAGTCCACCCGACTCGCCACTCTTAGGAAACCATGCACCTGTACTCTCAGATATCTCTCTTCTGCAAAACTCTCCAGGGCAGTACCATTTACAAAGTCCTGCCCTGGTTTGTCAACACAAAGGGCAATGCCCTACATTTGTCACAGTTAAATTCCATTTGCTATTCCTTGTGCCACCTTCTCAACTGATCTAGATCTAGTTGTGAACTAAGATAACCTGCCTCACCGTCTATTATACCACCTATTTTGTTGTCACCTGCAAATTTACAATGTTAACAATATTGTCAATCAAATCGTTAATGTATATAACAAACAGCAGTGGAGCCAGCAACAACTGTGGAGCACTTCACTGGTCGCTGGCTACCAATCAGAAAAACCCTGCACAACTATCCTTTGACTCCTTTCTCTAAGCCAAATATGAAACCAATTGGCTAGCTCACCTTGGATTTCATACGGTTGAACCTTCCAGACTAGCAATACAGCAGTGGTCTGTGGAAGCTGAGGGTCTACTTCAGGACTACCTCTTGTCTACAGACTGGAACATGTTCAAGACCACTTCATCCTGTTTGAATGAGTATACCTCAGTCGTCAAGCAAAGCAGGATTTTAAATGTTTTAAATTAAGACATGCAAGAAATAGCAATTATTAAGAAATACATTAACAACTACATTTCAACAAAGACAATTAGCACCGGACACATGGGTTGAATGAGGAAACTCATGCTTCACTAAAGTCCAGATCTGAGGCATTTTGAACAGAACAGTTTAGCACAAGAACAGGCCCTTTGGCCCCCAGGTGCTGAACACAATGCCAGCATGTGATCCATATCCCTCCATTCCCAGTATATCCAGTGCCGGTCTAATGGGCTCTTAAATGCCACTCTTGTATCTGCTTCAATCACCACACGCAGGGTGTTCCAGGCTGTGTAAAAAGGTTGCCTCACTAAAACCACTCTTTCAACTCCCCTCCTCCCCCTAATTTGGTATTTTCTCTTCACCTCTCATATTTGTATAAACTTTTATCAGGTCTCCCCTCAGCCTCCAACAGAAGAACATGATCCTTCACTGTACAAGAAGGCAAAGTATGATTGCCACAAGGCTATCAGGGATCAAGAAAAATCTAGCCTAAACAAGCTAGAGGTTCAATTTAATCAAGTGGATGCCTGACTGGCTGGGGGCTAACCATCATTACTTGCTACGAGCTGAAGTTGGTGGTGACCCCCCCCCCCCTATTGACTCCAGCCCATACATCTTGGTGGTAAGCAGATCAAATCTGCTTTCACATGGGCAATCTCTCAGAAAGCAGCTAGCCCACGTGGAGTCTCTGAAGTGACTCTGAATGATGCGCCAATCAACTAGTTACAGTCTTTACCAACATCTTCAAACTCTCCCTTCGGTGGTCTTCTGTCCCCATCTGCTTCAAGGAAACCACCATCATTCCAATGTCCAAGTAAAAAAGTGGCTTATCTCAATGATTACTGGCCAGTAGATCCAACATTAACTATAACAAAATGCTTTGAAAGATTGGCAGTGGCCCACATTTGCATCAGCTTTCTGAACTGTCCAGATCCTCTGCAATTCACATACAGGAAAAATAGGACTAAGGAGGATTCCATCGCTCTTGCATTACATCCATAAACTCTTGAACATTCATACCTTGTAGCACAGTACACTATCATCAAGGCACAAGACGACGAGTCGCACTCAGACTCCTGACTTTTCGTTTGTTCTCCGAGTCTCTCCCTTCACGTGTTAATCTTAAAGTTATTTTTTATTTTTGTTCATTTCTACTAAGATAGTACCACATTGATGTTTAAGAAGGAATAGCAGATGCCGGAAAATCGAAGGTAGACAAAAATGCTGGAGAAACTCAGTGGGCGAGGCAGCATTTATGGAGTGAAGGGAATAGGCAACGTTTCGGGTCGAGACCCTTCTTCAGACTCAAGGGTCTCGACCCGAAACTTTGCTTATTTCCTTCACACCATAGATAGTACAACATTGATATTCCAATCCAAATGCAAACCTGTCCCGCTGAGTTACTCCAGCATTTTGTGTCTACCGATTTAAACCAGCATCTGCAGTTCTTCCCTACACATTATGATTTATTAAATACATGAACAGTTACCATACGCACCTGTTCCTGCAAGTCGTAGTCATGGAGCAGAAGACTAAGGACATAGCGAGTGTAGATCATGGCGTCGATCCCACATTTCTCCAACTCTTGTCCTAGCCAGGTCTGCACTGGACCCAAAGCTTGAAAGAGAGACATTTCAGGAGCAGAATCAAGGCCTTGGCAAGAGCTTGAGGACCCCTCAGATGGTGGGCCTTCCACAACAATTGCACAGGTTGGATGCGTGAAGGTAAGTTGTTGACATTCTTAAATCTTGCAGCATTTTCCTGACTGGTATTGAAATATTATCTGGAGTTGTTCACTCCGGGTGGAATGGAAGACCAACTGCTTGGACTACCATTTATGCTGGCTGCAAGTAGTCAATAGATGGAAATTTCACTCCACTGGCATGGCAGATGGCGATATTGGATCTCGTAGCAAAACACTCGTAGCGTGTTTGCACAATTTCAGACGCCTTTCATGGTGCTGTTGCTGTAGGGCTACTTGTGGTAGAGCCTGAAAAATATGATTAATATTGAGGTGTCATTATAAAAAATTCCAAACGCTAGGCCAAGAATAATATAGTAACAATTAAGATACCAATTCTAAATCAGCATTGACATGAAATGACCAAGTCCTGTGTATATTCTATGCAATCTTTAATAATCTGGAGGTTTTTGCCCCACATTCCATTCTTCTCCCAATTAACCTTGAAATTCAACCTCGCCCTTCTTAAAGTACCATCGCTGAAGCCCCTCACACAGAGATGCTGTTGAAATGTTCCTAAATCTGCTCCATTCAGTGTCTGGACTCTCTCTCGATTTCAACCCCACTGATTGGCTTCCTTCACTCTCAGAACATTCATTTGTCAACTTCCCTTCATCTCAGAACATTCTCTTGATTCACAAACATTCCTGTCCAATGGGGAATTTATCCATGTGCAGACTATGCTGTGCATCCAAGGTATGTTTTGATAGTCCATGTATTAACAAATGTGTAGAAAGGAACACCGAAGATAGACCGAAGAGTAACTCAGCGAGACGGGCACTATTTGAGAAGGAATGGGTGACGTTTCGGGTTGAGACCCTTCTTCAGACTGAGAGTCAGGGGAAAGGGATACGAGTTATGGAAGGGTGTTTTCCCCAAAGGGGCCAATGATCAAGGAAAATGTAGAACAGTTTAATGTTAGTTGAGGGGAAGGCAACAATGAGATGTACAAAGAGTAAAATTTAATCAGGAGGGCAGTATAACTAGTCAGAGAACTAGGATGGGGATGGGACGGAGATAGAGGTAAGAGTTACTTGAAGTTAGAGAAATCAATACTGTAAGCTGCCCAGGCGAAATATGAGGTGCTGTTCCTCCAATTTGCAGTGGGCCTCACTGTGATAATGAAGGAGGCCCAGGACAGAAAGGTCAGTATGGGAATGGGAAAGGGAGTTTTAAGCATTTAGCAAACATGAGACCACATAAGCCTAGGTGGACTGAGTGGAGGTGTTCAGCGAAACGACTGTTGAGCCTGCGCTTGGTCTCGCCGATATATAGGAGTCTATGGTTTTTGAGAAGAACCAGTAAGGAATACCATGGATATTTTGTAACAAGTGAAGCAGAGACATCAGAATTTAAAAAACGCTATTTAGTGTCTGACATCCTACTTAGAGCTACCCTCCGTGGTGCTGATTTATGATTTCAGTCTTAGAAGTCACAAATACTTACCAACTTCCTACCAGGAAGGAAGTGGGTAAGTATTCTTGCTTTAAAATACACATCCTCTGGGGGTAGATAGTACTGGGCTGGGAAACTGATGAAAACCCCTGCCCTCCACTGGAAAATCCCAGCAATGAATTGCTCCAATGGATTGGAGTGGGCCAGTTATAACTGTGATTGCTGTTGTTGGGAAGCTCAGGGCAAGTAATGTGGACAATCAGCACTTAAATATGGGGCTCTGCATGCACTCCAGTGGGCATGGTAAGTACAAGCTATTGCTTGGAACTAGGAACACTTGTTCCATGTGTTGCAAGCTCAACTAGATCTTAAGGTCTCTCTCTATTGGATGTGACAAAAGCTGTTATATCTCCCTCTCTGTTTGCCTGCATTGGCCACCCCTACCCAAGCTCTACAAGATGCTGCTTCACACTGAGCTTTAGGGCAATTTGTCGTTGAACTTGCACAATGGGGGTGGGGGAAAACAGGGGACGACAAATGAGCAGTTGTTGGGATCCGTTAATTTGGGATACGTTAATTGCTGTTTACAGCAGAGGAGCGGGGCCCTCTGTTTGTACCTCTCCTCAACTGTTCTTGTTTCCTTCCTGGAGTTGAAAGATAACTAAGTTAACAAGTACATCCAATGCATTGCTAAGTGTGAGCTTTCCCCACATGCAAATAATTGTATTGGCATACTTCCTCATTCATTTAACTTTAACGTTTGCCTTCATCAGTCAGGGAATTAAGCACAAGAGTCAGGAAATTCTGTTGCAGGTTTATAGGACTTTGGTTAGACCACATTTGGAGTATTGCATGCAGATCTGGTCATCCCATTACAGAAGGATGTGGAGACTTTAGAGAAAAGGAAGGTAGACCACATTAATCAATATTCCTGCTTCAATTTAACAACCTCCTTTTCAGACAAAGTAGAGAACGAGCTTGAGAAAAATACATGTTTGTTTTTAGGTTTGTTGCATACTCTTCCAAACAACCAGGGAGAGTTTGCCAAAGATGGCAAGGGCTTTTCTAATTTTCACATAAATAAAACATTTTTACAAAAATGTCCATCAAGTCTAAATGAGCTGCTTAAAATTCAATCAAGACCAAATTGATCTGTGTTGACCAGAGTTTCAATACTCGTGCAGATTTAGGTAGGATGTACTCCATGGCCTGACAACTATTTTTTTTAATACCATGGTGAACTAAGAGAATGCATCAGAAAACTTGCTCACATGAACCTGCAATTCATCAAAAAAAGAGTACATAGGGCTCTGGTGACCCAAAAAGCAGGCTAAGCTCGAACTTGTATTTGACAAATTAGATTATTCTTTGAAGAGAAGATCCGGATTAACGAGCTGGGTGCCATTTCTTCTGTGAAATTGCCTGTTCATGAGCAAGCTGGTCCATCCTTGATTAGTTGACAAGATTAATCATTTTATTTGATGAGCATAGAACTTATTTGAAATCCAGCATGCATAGCCTTGCTTCTTCCTAGTGTCAATGCTGAACATATATATTTTATTCCCAATGGATATTTGAATATTTGCTTTCTCCTATGAGATTCCTTGAATTGGGAGGGCACCTGATGTGCACAACCAATTTTGAAGAGGATGACATAGATGTCATTCCAGCTAACCAGGTTGAAGACTTTGCTGAAGGTCAACAGATCTCTTTTGTTCATGCTTTATTCCCTCAATTTATGCGTCTTGATATTGTGTCATGAAACATCATTTTTAAAAAAAATGTTAAATGTTATTTTCATACCAGTTGCTTGCCTTTTGCAACTTCCCCTTATTTCTTCTGGAGATATATCTAGTTGATAACTTGATCATTACTGTTTGAGTAATGGTAAATATAGTACTGGTCAAACAGTATATAGATTTATTAAAAAGACACAAAGTGTTGGAGTAACTCTGGGCCAGGCAGCATCTCTGGAGAACGTGGATAGGTGACATTTCAGGTCGGGCCACTTGCTCAGACTGATTGTGGGGTTGGGGGCGGGAAAAAAAGCTGGAAGAGAGTAGGAGCAAGACAAAGCCTGACAGATAATAGGTTCATGCAGGTGAGATTTTTTTTTAAATAGGCAGATGGTGGACAAAGGCCAGAGATGAAAAGATGGAAGGTGTGAGGCAAAAGATTGAAGAGTTGTGAATTGTGAGGCAGGAGGAAGGAATGTAGGTAGAAGGGAATGTGGAAGGTTGCATGGGGAGAGGGGAAGGGTTTTGTAATAACCTAAAATTGGATAATTCAATGATGATTGTAAGCTTGATAAGCGGAATATGAGGGATTGGTCCTCTAGTTTGTGAGTGATCTCACTCTGGCAATGGAGGAGGTCCAGGACAGAAAGGTCAATATGGGAACGGGAAAAGCAACTGGGAGATCCAGTAGATCCATGTTCGACAAAAAGGTTGCCTATGCTTGGTCTTATCGATGTTCAGGAGGCCACATTGGGATGCTTTAGGTGAAGGTGAGGAGGTGCAGCTGGAAGGACTGCTGGGGTCCATGGGTGGGAGTGAGTGAGGAGGTGTAGGGGCAGGTGTCACATCTCCTGCAGTTGCGGGGGAAGGTACCCGAGGAGGAGATTGCATAGGTGGGAAGAGATAAGTGAACCAAGGAGTGGCAGAGGAAATGGTCTCTGCAGAAGGTTGGAAAGGGTTGAGATGGGAAGATGTGACTGGTTCTGGGATCACATTGAAGGCAACATAAATGTCAGAGGATAATATGTTGGAAGTGGAAGGAGCTGCAAGGACCAGGGGAACTGTATCCTTATTCCATCTGGGACAGTTAGAGCAAAACCACAAAACAAAGGAGAAAAGGTGATGGATCCATCTACTACAGTAGGGGAGAAACCATGTTTACTAAACAATGAGGACATTTCAGATGTTCTAGAATGGATAGCCTCATGCTGTGAGCAGAATTTGTAGAAACTAAAGGGCCTGTCCCACTTACGTGTCCTTGGCACGCAAATTACGCAACCTCGTGGTCGCGTTGAGCCGATACGTGAAGGTCGGGCGCGATTACATGCATACGCACAGCAGTCTGGAGCACGTGACTTCATTTGAAGATGGACACAAAGCTGGAGTAACTCAACGGGACCGGCAGCATCTCCAGAGAGAAGCAATGAATGACGTTTCGTGTCGAGACTCTTCTTCAGTCTGAAAAGAAGGGTCTTGACCCAACACGTCACCCATTGCTTCTCTCCAGAGATGCTGCATTTCCCGCTGAGTTACTCCTGCATTTTGCGTCTATCTTCAATTTTCTTGGCCCCACTCTAGGAGTAGAAGTGAGGGCAGATCCGGACCACAACGGCCGTGAGCCCCAGGCAGAGTTCGGCGATCGTTTGCCTGCTTCTGCTGCTGTTGGAGGTGAGACGTTGCGTCGCGCCAGGTTGCGACAAACTTTGGCCGTCAGTTCCGCGACAGGCCGTTGGCGCGCGAAGATTTTGTTCACTACAAAAATTGCGGATCCCCCCGCGCGATGTCGCGCACAACTACATACCCCTCCGTGCTTCTAGGTGGGACCGGCCCCGCGCGACCATCCAATGCCCATGCGCCTCAACGCGACCACGAGGTCGCGTAATTTGCGTGACAAGGACACGCAAGTGGGACAGGCCCTTAAGAAACTGAGAGCAGGGAATAACGTCTTTACAAGAGGCAAGGTGGGAGAAAGTGTAGTCCAGAGGTACATGGGTTTTCTTCCATATTTATGTACCGAGTTCCTTTTTTATCACAAAGAAATTGCGAATATTGCCCCTCCCCCCTACCATACTCATGTGTGTGCGCACGTACAGACACACACAATCATCTTTGACAGCTCTCATTTTTAAATATAAACTACATATGAAAAGTAATACTGAACATATTTGCATATAATGCATTCCACAAACAAGATAGAAAGTTCAAATTCCGAATGAAAGGAAGACTTATATGGAATTACAGTTGCTGAGCATGTGCAGACAGCAGACAACATCTTCATGGCACTAAATGATCTATATATTACTGCAAATAATGTAATGATATTAGTGGAAGACAAAAATGATTAACAAGGAAAAGAAGCGGTTTTCAGAGAAAAACCGGGCACCAAGGAAAGAGAATGGGTTCACACTAAAAGAAGCAAGTGCACTCTTTCAAAATGAGTCAGTCATCCATCACAATAATTCATGTAAAACATGATAAGATTCTATGATCTAGCCAGCAGACATCCCAAAAGCACGTATCACTGAGTTTAACCGCTAAGTACTTGAGTTGTCAAATTGTAATTGCGATACTGCACAAAATCATGCAAGTTATTCCACACAGCTGCCTCATAAAGAGTTTCAAAGGAAAGTCTTTCAACTTGGGAACATCATGTGACTTGAGTACAATTAGAGTACTTTCCAATTTCTTAGAATAGGCCCCTACTTACTTCCCTGTACATTTCTACGATTCCAAGAAATGTTATACCGCCTATTAATTGAACTTCATTTTGTGCTTACTTTATCTGCTTTCAATCAAATGAAACAAGCAAATGTCCTTGGCTCGTTACATAAAATGAATGTCCGTGTGCAGTAAAATTGTACTTTAGAAGAGATGTAGCAGAAATTAAAATTTCAAAGTAACACTGTTATGAGAAATCAATAGATTTCTAATAACTAAATCTGTTTGAATGAATTCAGATAAATCTCCCAAAACCATGTAATTGTATTTTCAATTTGAGATAAAAATAGAATATGCTCAAAATACTCAGCAAGTAAAACAGTATCTGTGAAAAATGAAACCGAGTTAATGTTTCAGTAGAAGACTCTTACCAGAACTGGGTAAGAGAGAAAAAACAAGTTAGCTTGGGAAATGTAGAGCAGAATTGGAATATTGTTTCCACAGAAATGTCTCTGAGATATCTGCCCTCTTCGTGAACTTTGGCTCCCGCTCCACTACAGTCGACCCCAGTTGTACACTTTTCATCGGATCTGCTCTGGTGATGAAAACTTTCCATGCATGCTTCTGAAGTGGTTTCTTTCTTTCCGAACTGTGCCTTCTCCCAAGATTTCTTCATCTCCATCCTGAGAAGTAGGTCAATACCAAATATCCACCACAAACTAACTGACTCCCACAACTATTTCAATTAACTTACAACCAAGCCTCCATTTTATTCTCCCAGTTCCTCCGCCTTATACCATATCTGCTTAATGACGAGACCTTCTAAACAAGCGGCTCCAAGAAATCTTCTTTTAGCCGAGTCCAGTGATGAGGTCTGGAACTATGTGGTAGTAAAACTCGCGCTAGGCATTGGTCATCAGGCTTTTGCCAAATTTACTGTTTGATAATCCTGCTGTTAACAGCGTTCATCAGTTTAACAGATGGAGTGGCAGTTAGCTGGATTGGATTTGTCCTGCTTTTTGTGAACATGACAGCATTTGCGCATTTTTCCACATTTTGGATCGATACTATATTTGTAACTATACTGGAATAATTTGGCAAGTACTGGTACACATGTCCTGAGTGCTACAGCTGGGATGTTATCTAGTCACTTAAATCTTTGCTATACGCAGTGTTCTCTGCGTTTTCTTTATATCACATGAAATGAATCAAATTGGCTGGAGTCCAGCTTCTCTGATAATGGGAATCGCAGGGAATGCCGAGACGGACCATCTGTTCGCATATTTGCCCGAACATAGTTGCAAATACTTCAGGACTGTAGAATCCATTCTGACTTACAGTTGTGTCAGTGTGAAATGTTCAAGTTCTTCCTGTGACTGTGTGGGTTTTCTCCAAGTGATCAAGTTTCCTCCTATCTCCCAACATTCTGCCTTGTAATGTGAAGAGGCAGGATGGTGATAGATAACAATCAACATACGTGTGAGAATAGGTTACAAGGAAATGTGGGGGAAAGGGATTTATCGAAGAGGTGGCAGACTTGATGGGCCCAGTGGTCTCTTTCCATAATGTAAGAAAACATGGAATAAAGATGGAATGTTGTTTGAGCCTTCTCTCTTGGTTAGCTCTTCAACTAATCATCAACATACACATTGCAAGGCTTCAGTATGATCTGTTGGATGTTCACGGCCTA
This sequence comes from Leucoraja erinaceus, assembly GCF_028641065.1. Classification (NCBI taxonomy): domain Eukaryota; kingdom Metazoa; phylum Chordata; class Chondrichthyes; order Rajiformes; family Rajidae; genus Leucoraja; species Leucoraja erinaceus. Next base: position 125,416,155 of record NC_073377.1, on the reverse strand, counting down.
GTTTTTTTCCCCACTATTGGCCATGACCTGAGTATACACAGGGGTGGCACTGAACAGGTTAATCTTGTGTTTGCCGTGTAGTGTAATTTCCATGGTCTGGCACCTCAGCATTTTAATCTATGCCTGATGCTGCTACCAGCGTGCCCCTCTGTAATTTTCATTGAACCCAGATTGATCATCTGGTTTAATTGTCATGAGTCAAAGATAGTTTAATTGTCATATGTACTGGCAACAGAACAATGACATTCCTATGCTGCAGTTTTTGCAGCTTCATTGTTTGTGAATGTTGAGATCGCCAAGAGCCATTCACTCCCACTTGCACATCACTGTGCTGCCGCTCTGGTGGATCTATCCTGCCAGTGGACGAGACATACCCAGGGACAATGATGGATTACTTTGTTTGTAAGATATGAATCTGTAAGACAAGATCAGGCTGTTGATCAACTAGTTTGTGAGACAGCTCTCTCCCAACTTAGACATCTCTCACATATTCCTGAAGAGGATTTTTCACGGATGAATGGGCTAGAAGTTGCTTTCCCCATCCATACTGGGCGCCTAGGTAAATGCCATGTAGTCTATCTACCTTTACTTATCAGTTTGAAAGCACAGATATTGGTACAACTGGGTGACTTGCTTGGCCACATCTGAGGTCATTTATGAGTCGACCACTTGTGGCAAGTCTGGGGCACATGTAGGCTAGACTGGTTAAGAATGGCAGGTCAGCCTCCTGAAGAACACTATGTAATATAGATAGGTTTTTAGTTTCCATGGTTATCATTGCCAAAAGTATTTCCTTTATAACAACTAGTTTTAACAGAGATTTGTAAAATGAATTTAAATTCCTCATCTACTGTGATGGGATTCAACCTTGGCTCTCTGGTTTTCTAAAAGCCCTGTCCCACTGTACGAGTTCATTCAAGAGCTCTCCCGAGTTTAAAAAAAAAATCAAACTCGTGGTAAGCACGTAGAATGTACGTAGCGGGTACGTCGGAGCTCGGGGATGTCTCTTAGCGGCTCGCAACGCTAACGGCAGGTACTCAGGAAACGAGGTAAGCTTGGGAAGACTCGTGAAGACGCGTTGAAAAATGTCCATGAGAGCACCGAGTGCCGACGAGCAACCATTACCTAAATCTCCGAGTTCGAAGCAGGGCAAACTCGAGAGAACTCTTGAATGAACTCGTACAGTGGGACAGGGCTATTACTTCCCTCTTGCATGGCTTGGGTCTGATAATTAAGATGATAATCCTTTATCCAAGACTCTCTCGCCAGTAGAAAAATGTTATGTCTATTCATTCCTTACAAAATCGTTAAAGCTTCCAACAATCACTTTTTAATTTTATATAGTCCAAGGAACATAAACATGGTTTATGCAATCATTCCTCCATATGTAATCTCTGAACCTAGTTGTACACCTAGAGATACAGGGATTATGGAAACAATAATATTGTGAACCAACTAGAACGCAAGTTACCAATGTTTCATACTAAACTTCCAACAAGCGAATTCCGGGCACAGTGAGAATCAAACATGTTATAATGTCACTTGATATGGTTCTACCATGGGTGTGGTGAGATATGAAGCAGGTATATCCATACATAAGGGACTCTTTTTTTTCTTTTCTTTCTTTTCTCTTTTTTCTCCTTTCTTTCTTTATTATTTTATGGGTTTTTGTCTTCATTTTTCTATAGGCTATCACTTGTTCACCCCTGGACTGCACATCTGGTAGTCTAGGGGTTTACATATCACTACTTCCTCCACTCTTTCTTTTTCTTGCATTTTCTCGATAAATCCAAAATAGATGTTGTACATGAAATGTATTTTGTCATATACTACTGTACACTGCTTCTAATAAAAATACAAATTAAAAAAAAAAAGGATATGGTTGTACCGATTTACTTTTCAATTGAAGAGTGGTGTCCAAACTCCAAACGGTCATCACAATAAATGGCCTGTCCCACTTGGTGATTTTGTCGGTGACTGTCGGCACCATTGACTGACACATCAGGTCACCGAAAAATTGCGGCGTGACGACATATGACGCGCGATGTTTTTTCAAGCGTTGCAACATTTTTTTTGTGTCGCCGCTGGATTTTGAAATGTTCAAAATCTTTTGGCGACACTGATATGATGCCGGCAGTCGCCAAGTAGGACTGGCCTATAACTAATTGGTGGCAAGATTCAATTTTTTTTAATTTCATATTTAGCTAAGAAATGCAGCTAAAGGGGTATTATGCAATATTACTACAAATATTCTGTAAATTGTAAAGGAGTGTAAGGTAGCAATATTAAATGCAATAGATATACAACCAAGGAAATGAGAAACTTTCTTACACAAGTTGTGAAGTGGTGAAACTTATTTCCTGGGTTACCAGTTGAAGCAGAAATGTTCAAGGTTACACCAGATGAAACACAGAAATAAGGTGGATAAATGCAATTGGAACTATTTGCTGAAGTAAATGATGAAGGCTGACGTAATTTGGTGTTGAATGACTAATTTCTTTATATGCAAAGTAAAACGTAGCTTGCCTTTGCCTTAAGAGGCCGAGCTACACAAAAAAACAACAAAAGGACATAAAGTGCTGAAGTAACTCAGCAGGTCAGGAACATCTCTGGAGAACATGGATAAGTGATGTTTCAGGTCTGGACATTTCTTCAGACTGAAAGGTCCTTATCAGAAACATCACCTATCCATGTTCTCCAGCGATGCTGCCTGACCCGCTGAGTTACACCAGCACAGATTGGGTCCATTTTTGTAAACCAGCATCTGCAGTTCCTTTGTGGCACAGCGAGGGTAGCACATTGGCTACCTTACTGCGCCAGAAACTCAGGTTCGTTCCCAACTACGTGCTGTTTGTACATTCTTCCCGTGACCTGCATGGGTTTTCTCCAGGATCTCCAGTTTCCTCCCACGCTGCAAATACATACAGGTTTGTAGGTTAATTGGCTTGGCATAACTAAATTGTCCCTAATGTGTGTGGGATAGTCCATGCGGGGATAGCTGGTCAGTGAGGACCCGGTGGACCGAAGGGCCTATTTCCGCACTATATTTCAAATCTAAACTAAACAGGTTCCTTCAGTTATACAAGGATTGCCAGGCTCACTTGAAACAAGGTAAACCACTCTGGATACTTCAATTAAGATAGATATTTGGGGTGGGAGATTGCAACCTTCACGTGGTCCACCCTGTTTCAACGAATGCAATCAACCTGGTGTGCACAAACAGAAGATCAAACAGAACAAGTTGTCTTACAACTTTAGGTTGTGCACGCCATACGCAAGAAGAAGAAGAAGATAGATATATATTCAACAAAGATCCAGCATCACGACAAGCAAGCTAATTGCAAAGTGACATACTTTGAAAGCATGAGTTGCATTCCCTCAGGATATTTAATATTTGGAACAGCAATTACCCTTTAACATTTGTTTGCATTGAATAATCTACTTAGAACAAGTGCTGTTTGATTTAGAACAGGCTGTACACCTTGCGAATAATGCAGATTCAAAAGTCAATGCAAAGTCTCAAAGACGGATGATGCCTGAAAATTATAAATTGTGCTCAGGCATCAATCAAAACTCAAGGCCAAAATAACAATAAATCCAATATTATAGCTTTTAAGGAACCAGAAATCAACAATTTACAGAAGCCAAAAGGAGCAATAAACTCAATTTTTGTTCAAATTATTAACAAAAAGAACCAAACTAGAATTGACAGTAACCCAGAATTGAAACTAATCCAGAAAGAGGACAGCACAAAACTGAAGACTATTCATTAAAATTCATAGCAATTTAAAAAAATAGAACCTTTAACTAACATTGGGGGCTCTAAGAGGCATTTTCAAACAAAAAAAATCATCCTAGCCAATAATATAAAAAAATAAAGAGGAGTAAATCCTTGGTCAAAGAAACAGAAGAGGTGACAGGTAGAGCAGGAGAAGGCACATGAAAGATTACATGGCAAATAAATTTGACGGTGTAATTAAGCTAGGATATAAAAACATAGATGCTTTGTGGCAGGGCAGAAAAATTACAAAGATTGGGAAAGGCAGGCCTATGGAGGGATTTCTACACAGGAATGAGATTCTTCTCATTCTTCTAAACTAGAGTGAATACAGATCTAACTGACCCAATATGGGCAGCACAGTGGCACAGCTGCTTCATCAGAGCACCTCAGCTGCTGCATCACTGGCACCAGACACCCAGTTCGATCCTGACCTTGGGTGCTCTCTGTATGGAGGTTGCACACTCTTCCTGTGACCGCATGGGTTTCCTCCGAGTGTTCTGATTTTCTTCCCACATCCGAAAGACACCCAAGTTAATAGGCCTCTGTAAATTGCCCCTTGTGTGTAGGGAGTAGATTCAGATTCAGATTCAATTTTAATTGTCATTGTCAGTGTACAGTACAGAGACAACGAAATGCATTTAGCATCTCCCTTGAAGAGCGACATAGCAAACGATTTGAATAAAAAAAAAATGTCCGGGGGGGGGGTCCGGGTGGGGGGGGGGGGGGGGGGGGGGGTGGTGATTGGCAGTCACCGAGGTACGTTGTTGAGTAGAGTGACAGCCGCCGGAAAGAAGCTGTTCCTCGACCTGCTGGTTCGGCAACGGAGACCTGTAGCGCCTCCCGGATGGTAGGAGGGTAAACAGTCCATGGTTGGGGTGAGAGCAGTCCTTGGCGATGCTGAGCGCCCTCCGCAGACAGACTCAATGGAGGGGAGCGTGGAACCGGTGATGCGTTGGGCAATTTTCACCACCCTCTGCAATGCCTTCCGGTCGGAGACAGAGCAGTTGCCATACCATACTGTGATGCAGTTGGTAAGGATGCTCTCGATGGTGCAGCGGTAGAAGTTCACCAGGATCTGAGGAGACAGATGGACCTTCTTCAGTCTCCTCAGGAAGAAGAGACGCTGATGAGCCTTCTTGATCAGAGTAGAGGTATTGTGGGTCCAAGAGAGGTCATCGGAGATGTTGACTCCCAGGAACCTGAAGCTAGAAACACGTTCCACCTCCGTCCCGTTAATGTGGATGGGGGTGTGCGTGCCGCCTCTGGACTTCCTGAAGTCTACAATGAGCTCCTTGGTCTTCTTGGAGTTAAGGGCCAGGTTGTTGTCAGCGCACCATGCTGCTAAGTGCTGGACCTCCTCCCTGTAGGCCAGCTCATCGTTGTTGCTGATGAGGCCAATCACTGCTGTATCATCTGCATACTTGATGATGGTGTTAGTACCGTGTACAGGTGTGCAGTCATATGTGAAGAGGGAGTAGAGGAGGGGGCTTAGCACACAGCCCTGTGGAACGCCGGTGTTCAGGGTGATCCTGCAATGAATGAGTCTAGTTAGATTGTTGCTACAGCTTCCTTTTTGGCAAGTGTATCATTTATTATGTTAGTAGAGCATATCTGTATACGATACTTAAGATGTGATCTCAGCAAGGCACAATGAAACTGAATTCCACACGTTACTCATTTAGCTCCAATAATACAACTCAATATTCAATGTTGTTATTGAGATGATCAAAAATAATCAATTTGGAAACAAAAATGTCCCCAGTCAAATAAGCCTCATTATTTTAATTTTGGCTAATTCATTCAATTTGAGCTGGTAGCCCCCTAGGAATTACATTAGACCTCTGGCAAAAAGAACATAGAATCAGAAGGCAAGACAGGAATAACATTCCCCATCATTACTCAATGCATAGAAGAATGAAACCAATGTTGTCACCACCAGCGATAGTATTCCCAGAAATACCTTCCTCAATTTTTACAAGAGGAAACGAAATAGGTTATTTTTTAAATTATACATTGTATTTTTATGTATCACTGTTTTATTCAATTGATTCTGCCCTTCCTGATATGACGACAAAGACCAGCTGTATTCATTCATTGATACGCTTCCGACTCGGAATTAAAACCATTCTGCAAATCTAATTTTTAGCCTCATACCATTATAAATAAGTTTCCAGTATTAGTTGCTATTAGTACATATCTGCTGGGCTTTATAACTTCCTACATAAATGGTCCTAAAGACAGGCTATAAAATGTACAACACAGGGAAAAAAGGAAATTATATTGCCACGTCAGATATAATGCCCCAACTGGAAATTATGTTTTTCTGATTTAAATTCACAATCACAAATTAAAAGCATATCTACAAGTAATCTTGTGTAAATGATAATTAATGCAGGATCAATTCAGAATAGATTTTCAAGAGGACAGTCACATTTGTTTGACATATCACACTGCAGGCTCCATTTGCATGTATTACCAGCACAAAAAGTAATTGTCAATCTATAGTTTAATATCCCAGACTAGATTACAATTCCTATAAAAACATTGATGGAATGTATGTTCCAATGTGCTCCATTATGAACAAAAAAAATACTGCCAAACTCAAATTTGAGCCCCAAAGAGAGAATGATTTGATCCCACAAGGTACCCAATTTCTTGCTGAGAGCAGATAATTTTCAACTTAATTGAAAAACATGGCAACAATTCAATCTACTCCCTTGACATCAAACCACTGGGTTTCACCTTCACATAAATTAGAACTTAGTTATTCACCCATATATACTTTTCCATATCACAAATGAAAATTGCTCATCTGTTTTGATATCTGCACCAATGAGTCATAGGTCATAGAAAGATCAATTATTATGAAGTATCTTTATTCACTGGTCACATAGCTACCAATTGTAGAGTCATCAGTGATCTATGTTGCTAAAGGTCTTTGGCTTTAGTTGCAATTACACTACTTACTTTGTCCAGCGGAAGCAAGTTACTCAAGTGACCAGGTTATCTGAACGCAAAATAATGGATTGTAGAGAAGTGATCATAGATAATGGTTCTGGGTTCTGCAAATCTGGGTTAGCTGGTGACTGCTTTCCAACATCAGTAATACCATCAGTTGTCGGTACATTCAAAGCCAAGGGTAACTCGCGTGAATCATGCCCAACAGAAACTTATTTTGGAAAAATGGCTCAAGCTCAGAGAGGCAGTGCGACTTTAAAATACCCCATTGAACGTGGCACAGTAACTTCTTGGGAACATTTAGAAAAACTCTGGAAGCACATTTATGCATCTGAGCTTCATGTCAAATCAAAAGAGAGGCCAGTTTTGATGACTGTTGCTCCATTGACATCTTTCTTTAACAGAGAGAAGATGACAGAAATCATGTTTGAATGTCTGAATGTGCCAGCAATGTATCTTGCTATTCCTGCAACTCTGGCACTCTATGCATCAGGACGCACTCGGGGACTAGTCTTAGACAGTGGTTTTGGATTAACTGACGCTGTACCCATCTACGAAGGCTACTATTTGCCTGATGCTGTTAAAAGACTTAAATTAGCAGGAAATGATATTACAGAAAATATCAGGAGACTCCTCTTGGAAAATGGACATAATATCCCAAGTACAATCTCTAAAGAGGTCTTTGAAAACATTAAGGAAACATTGTGCTATGTTGCTCGTGATCCTAATCAGGAAGCTAAAAACCAGATGGACAATCTACACCAGGAATATACGCTCCCTGATGGAAATCTGATTACAATCCAAAAGGAGCTCTTCAAAGCACCAGAAGTACTCTTCACGACAGCAAATGTGTGTTCGGAGGAACCTGGAATCCATAAATTAATCTACAACAGCATTTTAAGATGCGATAGATGCTTGAGAAAAGATTTATTTTGCAACATAATACTCTCTGGTGGTTCCACAATGTTCCCGGGTCTGGAAGAAAGGTTACTCAAGGAAATTAAGTGTCAAGTACCCAGTGGATTACAAGTTACTATCTGTGCACCAAAAAACAGGAATTATTCTGTTTGGATAGGTGCTTCAATTTTAACTAGCTTAACAGCATTTAAGGATATGTGGGTCACTTGTAATGATTACAGAGAATATGGGCCAACCATAATTAACAAAAGGTGTTTTTAAGAATTAGTTAAGTGATTGATTAAATTTTGCCTGCATCAAACCCATTAATAAATAATTCAGTCAATCAATTGTGTTTGATGGTCAAATTTAAAATAAATAACTGAGTTTATTAATTAATACAATGCAGTTTATTTTTAAGCCATCCAGGATATTCAGCAACCTCAGCCCCAACAAATAGCTCGTGGATTTGCAGTCCAGGTGATGGTTTAACCAATAAGTGTTAAATTACCTTTTTTAGAACTTTCTTGAACAAACCATTTTTCTTTGAGAATTTAGGATTATCAAAGGAGATTTCTTGGGACTGTAACCAATTCTATGACTGGGGGGAACATATCAAGAATGTTTTAATATGCACTTTTTAGAACAATCCAATAAATTAACTCATTATTCGACCCCCATGTAATCTTAGTCTGTGTTCAAGTCCACCAGATATAACAATTATTGGAAAGGGGCACATGGTTGGGAGATCTTGCAGCATAGTCTAAAATTATAATTCCATTATTCATATTGATTGTTTTAATTACATTTAACACATAAACTCCACACCTTTTGTTCTTCCAGCCAATCAACTCATTTTCAAAATTAGGGAACACATTCTCATCTCCCATTACTAAACTCGCCTTTCCAGAGCTCTGAACGTTTCCCCATCAAATTTCCACCCCAAAAAAAATCAAAAAAGATGATATCGTGTTTGATTGCAGTGTAACCTTCCTCCTCAACTTCCTTGAACATTCCATCATCTGAAATGGATGATCTCATCATTCTTCTCAAATGCTTCCCCCCCATTATCTTGCTGAATGTGGCTACCCTTGCCTGGTTGAATTCTCTTCTATCCAGTTGTTGCCAGAGAACTCTCTGCAGTGGAATTTCTCACCACTCTTACGCCACCATCGCCAAGGTGTCCTCACAGATTTTTACTTGTTTGTGTATTTCTCATTTAGGTGAGCACACCACGGCATTCAAAAATCGTTAATTTCCACATATGTACTGAAAAAATATCTAGCAGATACTCAGAACCTTGATAGGAGGCTACATTTCATTATCCAACATCAAATCTTGTTCAGCTAAATGATCAACAATTGTTTAACTAGAACTATATAAAGATGAATACCACTGCATTTCAGGAGTGGATCAACAACATCTATATATAGCTATTAATAGATCATTCCTATGAAACACTCTACCTGCTTGCAAATCTTATATAAGGTAGCACAATTACCACAACATTGAACATTCAAGATTTATAAACAGAAATCCCAAATCACAACATAATGTGGAAGCATTCAAGTTCAGTTTAATTCAAACTCACTCCAAATGCTTCCTGAAATTAATCTCTTCCATTTTTACCTCAGCAAATGAAAACAATAAAATCTAACAAAGTTTTAAACAAAACACAAAATACGCATTCCACCTCAATATAGTTACAAAGATAGACCCCTGAATTGAAATGTGCATTTTAATACAATTGAAAATTTATTGAAGATAAATCCTAAAATCTAGCTCTGATAACTTTACATTCAGATTTGTATCTGGCCAGTCACAAATACAAAATATCTTGCAAAAGCATCACTTCCCAGGTCTGCAATGTTACCACTTGGAGTGCCACCACAGATCAATTCTAGCTCTTGTATTTTTCATTTCATCCAGAAACACAATTAAATTTTTTTTTTTTAAATAGGTTGTCAATGCAATCCTTAAGTTATCATTCCAAGTGACACTCCACCATCTTTTTTGTGAAGTTGCATCCAACATGGTTTCTCTGAGTAAACTTTGAGATGATCCAAGATATTACAGAAGGTAACTAAAAAGTCAACACAGGAAAAAAAGATGAAATGCAAAGGTAAGCTAGCCAATAATATAAAATAGGATAGCAAGAGTTTCTTCAGTTATATTTAAGAGTAAGAAAGAGAAGAGGCAAGAGTGGAAGTTGGGCTGCTGGAGAGTGCAGGAAAAGTGATAATGGGGAATAAAGAAATGGCAGGGAGTTGAATAACTTTTTTGCATCAGTCTTCACAGTGGAAGACACCAGCAATGTGCCTGAAATTCAAGAGAGTCAGTGGTTGGAAGTTAGTGGAGTGGCTTATTACTAGGGAGATGGTGCTTGGGAAGCTGAAAAGACTGAAGGTGGATAAGTCACCTGGACCAGATGAACTGCACCCTAGAATTCTGAAAGAGGTAGCTTTAGAGATTGTGGAGGCATTGACAGTGATATTTCAAGAATCACTAGAGACTGGAGAAGTCCCAGATGATTCGAAAATTGCCAATATTACCCCGCTGCACAAAAAGGGAGCAAAGCAGAATAGTTGGAACTATAGGCCAGTTAGTCTGACTCCTGTGGTTGGTCAGATTTTAGAGTCCATAATAAAGGATGAGGTTATGGAGTGCTTAGATGTTCACAATAAAATAGGCCGATGTCAGCATGGCTTTGTGAAGGGGAGGTTATGCTTGACAAATTAGCTGGAATTCTTAAAAGTAAATAGCAGTACAGACAAAGGAAAATCAGTAGATGGTGTTCAGAATGCCCTTGATAAGGTGCCACACGAGGCTGCTAAGGAACATGAGAGCCCACATTATCAAAGGGCAGATACTAGCATGGGTAGCAGGTTGGCTGGATGGCAGAAGATAAAGAGTGGCAAGGAAGGGGGCTTTTTCTGTTAGGCTGCCAGTGACTAGCGGAGTTCCACAGGGATTGGTGCTGGGACCACTACTCTTCACGTTGTATGTTAATGATTTGGACATGCGGATTGAAGGGTTTGTGGCCAAGTTTGCGGATGATATGAAAATAGGTGGAAGGGCAGGTAGTGCAGAGAAAGCAGGGACAATGCCGAAGGACTTGGACAGGTTGGGAGTGGGGTCAGAGAAGTGGCAGATGGAATATAGGGTGGCAAAGTGTGGAGTCATGCATTTTGGGAGTAGGAATAAAGGCGTAGACTATTTTCTAAATGGGGAGAGCATCCAGAAATCGGAGATGCAAAGTGGCTTGGGAGTGCTGGTGCAGGATTTCCAAAGTCCAATTCGAATCGGTAGTAAAGAAAGCAAACTCAATGCTGGCATTTATTTCAAGAGGGCTTGTATACAAAAACAGTGGTGTCATGTTGAGGCTCTAGAAGATGCTGGGGAGGCCGCATTTCGAATATTGTGAGCCATTTTGGGCACCATATCTAAGGAAGGATGTGCTGGCTCTGGATAGGGTCCAGAGGAGGTTTACAAGAATGATCCCAGGAATGAGTAGGCTAACCTATGATGAACGGTTGTCGGCACTGGACCTGTACTCGCTGGAGTTTAAGGGGGGACCTCATTGAATCATAGTGAAAGACTTAGATAGAGTGGATATAGAAAGGATGTTTCCACTAGTGGGAGAGTCTAGGACTAGAGGTCATAGCCTCACAATTAAAGGACTTTCTTTTAAAAAGGCAATGATGAGAAATTTCTTTAGTCAGAGGGTGGTTAATCTGTGGAATTCTTTGCCACAGAGGCTGTGGAGGCCGTCAGAGGATATTTTTAAGGCAGAGATAGATAGATTCTTGATTAGTTCACGTGTCAGAAGTTATGGGGGAGAAGGTAGGAGAATGGGGTTAGGAGGGAGAGATAGATCAGCCATGATTGTATGGCAGAGTAGACTTGGTGGGCTGAATGGCCTAATTCTACTCCTATCACTTATGAGCTTATGACATCATCTCTATCCCTTGGCCATGAATTTCATTTCCATTCCTGTAAATGTTAAAACTGAATCAGACTGTTCAGCACTGATCTCACACTTCAGATGACACCAAGCTAAGCTTCTTGACTCATACCCTACTCGTCACTAAGATCACCTATTTCCTGCTTTGTAAGGTTGCTTATCTCCATTCCTGCCTCCACCTAACAACTGCCAAAACGCTCACTACCTCATCTGTACTTTTATTACCTTCAGAATAAATTATTCCAATGCTCATCCATTATTTTCCATTTTTCCACCCTCCACAATTTGAATTTGAACCAGAACTCATTCCACATCAAATGCACACTTAAGTTGCATATACCCTGCGATACTGAGCTCGCTGATGCAAAAGAAGGAAGATTCTCAGAAAAATCATGTGTGGTATGCATAATGTGTTTACTTGAGCAACATTAAAGTGAACTAATTTAGATTTTAATACCTTAGGAGAGCCAAACAAAGTCTTTGGAATTATTCTTCAAAATGATTTTACATTTAGTTCAGGTAACATTTATATGAATGTGTTTTCAAAAATGGTTCAAGATGCTCTTTCTTTGCATTTGCCTATCTGAGAGGAAACAACTTCTGTATAAATTCAATATCTGTGGCAGCTTTATACAAACTACAGGAAACATACATAAACAGAGCACTGCGATGGAAAGTTACAGCATTTATAATTTTAAGATGCCCCAAACAATATTAAAGTGGAAACAAAATGTTGCATGGGATATTGCACATATTCAGAAAATTATAGTCGCCCTATTACTATTTACCCTTTACAGGAAGGATGGAGATGCCTTGGAGATTGCAAAAGAGGTTTACCAAAATGCTGTCTAGATTAGAGGGTATTAGCTACAAGGAGAAGTTGGACAAACTTGGATTGCTTTCTCTGAACATCCGAGGCTGGGGAGACCTGATAGAAGCAGATAAATTATGAGAGACAATATATAGGGTAGACAATCAGAACCTTGCCCCCAGAGTGGAAATGCCAGGGACTTGAGGGCATAGCTTTAAGGTGAGAGGAGCAAAGTTCAAAGTTTATAGGTTCCTTGAAGGTCCAGTCACAGGTAGATAAGGAAGTCAAAAAGGCTTTTGGCACATTGGCCTTCCTCAGTCTGAGTATTGAGTATAGACTTTGGGAGGTCACGTTGCAATTGTATAAGACGTTGGTGAGACCAGATTTGGAGTATTGTGTTCAGTTCTGGGCACCATGTTATAGGAAAGATATTGTCAAGCTTGAAAGTGTTCAGAGAAGATTTAAAAGGGTGTTGCCAGGACTAGGGGGTTTAAGCTATAGGGAGATGTTGAGTCTTGATTCTTGGTTTCTTGGTCCTCCAAAATATTCCAAATGGAATTTAAACTGGAGGTGGTACCTCATCTCCCCCTCCCCCCCCACCTCTCTCCCCCCTCCCCCCCCTCCCCCTCTCTCTTCCCCCTCTCCTCACGCCTCTCTCCTCTCCTCCCCCCACCCCCATCCCTCTTTCTCCCCCACACCCCCTTCCCTCTCTACCCCACCCCCCTTCCCTCTCTACCCCACCCCCCTTCCCTCTCTCCCTCTGCCCCCTTCCCTCTCTCCCTGTCCCTCTTCTCCCCTCCCCCTCCCCCTCCACTCTCTCCCCCCACCCCTCTCCCCCTCCCTCCACACTCTTCCCCCTCCCTCCCCTACCCCATCTCGAGTCGGCTGGGTTTCTCTTCCTTGGAGCACAGGAGGATGAGGGGTGGATCTTATAGAGGTGTATAAAATCACGAGAGGAATAAATTGGCCTTTAAGAGGTATTTAGATATGCACATCGGTATGCATGGAATGGAGGGATATAGATCACAATTATTTTAACTTGGCATCATGTTTGGATATTGTGGGCAGAAGGACCTGTTCCTGTGCTGTCTTGTTTTATGTTTTACAATCATGCCATCACAGCATTCAATTGTTCACAGCATTATTAACTCATTACCTCAGATAACCGATCTAATACATTGCAAATATAAATCTCTCAATAACCTCACCATTTTTATAATTTTGAATTATGTTACTGTATTCAAATGGAATATGTCAACAGCACAGCTGTTGTCTACAGTTCTACTTATTTTTCTAAATCACTGGGGTTGATAATGTAAATTACAAACTTAAACATTATCACCAAGCACAACACTTAAAGCAAGAGTTTCCTATTGGAATCTGTTGGAATCCTGGATAAAACATCTGTTCAACAGGAACTCACTTAGATGGGGCACCTTGGTCACATGGATGAATTGGAATTAATGGCCCATTTCTGTGCTGTATGACTACAAGGCAGGAATATCAAAACCATTGTGTTTGGTTGCAATATTCTGCTTTCATCAATTCTCTCCTTGCGTGTCTTTGCTCTACCTTCGTTAAATCTTTTATGTTGTACTCTGCATCTTTCACACCACCAAGTAGTGATATTGATTCTTAATTTATTATTCTCCCTTATAATTAATGATTCTACATTCCACAACACAGATCATAATTGTCACATTAAAAATACAGATCAACTTCTAGTTCTGCAGTGAACCCTAAAACTCACTTCACCTCCAGAACCAAATTAAGAATTGAATTTTGGTGCCTCAAATCAATAGCCTTTTTGCAGAGACACTATCCTCTGCAATCAGGATCACTATTATTTTTTAAATAAATCCCTGGTACGATTTTAGCCAGATGTCAACCGGGCCAAGGTGACCAGTAGAGAGGCATCATTGGAACAGATTGTATGTATAAAAAGAGGCAGATGCACGGAGCTATTGATTTTAAAGCAATTAATAGGAAGCTCAAAATGCAAACAAACGAGTAGCTTTCTGCTCTAGTTAAGCATCAACTCTGGAATATCTGCAGTATACTCTTTGTTTGGGAAATCTGTCCTTTAAAAGAATAAAGACTGGATAGACTTGGTTTATACTCTCTAGAATTTAGAAGATTGAGAGGGGATCTTATAGAAACTTACAAAATTCTTAAGGGGTTGGACAGGCTAGATGCAGGAAGATTGCTCCCGATGTTGGGGAAGTCCAGGACAAGGGGTCACAGCTTAAGGATAAGGGGGAAATCCTTTAAAACCGAGATGAGAAGAACTTTTTTCACAGAGAGTGGTGAGTCTCTGGAACTCTCTGCCGCAGAGGGTAGTCGAGGCCAGTTCATTGGCTATATTTAAGAGGGAGTTAGTTGTGGCCCTTGTGGCTAAGGGGATCAGAGTGTATGGAGAGAAGGCAGGTACGGGATACTGAGTTGGATGATCAGCCATGATCATATTGAATGGCGGTGCAGGCTCGAAGGGCCGAATGGCCTACTCCTGCACCTTGTTTCTATGTTTCTAAAAGTAACCTCTTTGAAATCAGTAAGTAGAAATGGATATTCACAAGGTATCCACTGCATAATACAACCTCAATATAGCATTGTTTTTTGGGTTTTTTTATGTGGCTAGTGATGGGATCCTGTTGGAGGTGGTGGAAATTTCGGAGAATTGTGAGGCCCTCACTCGTGTCTCCTCGGTAACCCGCAACTCCACCCTTGTTCCCCCTCCACCTGGTCACGACAGAGTCCCCCTAGTCCTCACCTTCCACCCCATCAGCAGTCGTATACAACACATAATCCTCCAAAATTTCCGCCACCTCCAACGGGATCCCACCACTCGCCACATTTTCCCATCTCCACTCCTTTCCGCCTTCCAGAGACCGTTCCCTCCACAACTCCCTGGTTAACTCATCCCTTCCCACCCAAACCACCTCTTCCCCAATTACCTTCCCCTGCAATCGCAGAAGATGCAACACCTGTCGCTATACCTGCGATATATGCAATTTTCCCTCCAAATATTTTATGTCTGAGGATAATCAATTTTGAAGCTTAGGTAAGTTGAACTGCACAATTGCCAACCTAACCAAGTACAAAAACATAAATAGAAACAAAAAACAAGTCCACAGTAATGCAAGAGGCTGGCCATGGTGGTCCACTTTCGAGGAAGGGTTAGGGTTGTGTAGGTTGTTTCAAAAACGTGATAGCTGTAGGAAAGTAACTGTTCCTGAAAGAGTTAATGGGGTACTTCAGGCTTCTGTACCTGTTTAGACCTCTTACCAGGTGGTAGCAGTGAGAAGAGCACTGGGCCCAGATGCTGGGAATCCTTAATGATAGATACCACCTTCTTGAGGCAGCACCTCATGTAGATGCTTTCAATGCAAAAGAGGCCTGTGCCTGTATGTGCCCAGGCCGAGTCCATCAATCTCTGCAGCCTCTTGGATTCCCATGCGTTGAAATTGTCACACTAGGACATGAGGCAACCAGTCAGATTATTTCTACAATATTTTGTGTACAAGTTTGTTAGAGCTTTCAGTGGCATGCTGAATCTCTTTAAACCACTAAGTAAAGGCTCTGGTGCTTCTTTTTTGTGGTTGCTTTTATGTGCTGGGCCCAGAACAGGTCATCAAAGATGTCACCGCCTAGGAATTTGAAGCTACTAACTCTCTCCACCACCAACCCAGCAACAAAAACATACGTCTGGTTTCCCAACTTCCCCTTCTGAAATCAACTATCAATTTCTTGGTCTCATTGATGTTGGGCGGAAGGTTGTGGTTGCAACACCATTGAAGCAGGTTTTCCATCTCTCTCCTGTGCACCACCAGTGATTCCACCAACCACAGTGGTGTAGTCAGCAAATTTATAGATAGAATTGGAGCTGTGTTTAACCATGCAATCTTCAGGTGCACCTGTGTTTATGGCCAATGAGGAGGAGATATTGCTACACGGAGGTTTGCGATAAGGAAGTCAACAATCCAGTTGCAAAGGCATGTACATAGGCCCAGAGCTTGGTGATGAGCTGATGGGAAGTTGGTGTTGGATGCCGACCTGTAGTTTATGAACAGCAGCCTGACATATATGTTTCTATTATCCCAATGGTCTAGAGTAGAGTGGAGAGCCATTGAAATAACATCTGCTGTTAACCTGTTGTGGTAATTAGCAAATTGAAGCCCATCAGGTCATCTTTGAGGCAGGAGTGGCTTCATACCAAAACTAACCTCTCAATGCACTTCATTATGATGGAAGGTAGACAAAAAATGCTGGAGAAACTCCGCGGGTGAGGCAGCATCTATACTGGTGAAACACAGTGGGTGAGGCCTGGAGAAACTCAGCGGGTAAGACTGGAGAGTGGGCACAACGTGCCTAGATTCCTGACTATCATATTTGATCTATTCTCAGAACTATTGCCATTTCACTATTTGCTATCAAATACAATCATGGCAAATGGGATTTACCAGATCTGCACTTAATATCTCACTGATAATCAGGACAGTGTACAAGTACTTGGTTGAGAACATAACTAGAAAAGGTTAGAGCCAAGTCATGCAGCACAAAAACAAGCACTCTGTCTATACTAACCATCAAGTATCAAGTCTATACTAACCATCAAGTATCAAGTTCCAGTAATCCTTTTCTAAACCCATATTTTCCTCCATAAAATCCAATCAAGTCCCCCTAACTTCTACCACTTGCATACACACTAGGCAAATTGCAGTGGCTCTTTAGCCTGCCACAAATCTTTGGGATATGGGAGAATTAGAGAGTTGTACTGCATGACCAGGTCCTTCAGCTCACTATGATTTGTTGACCATCAAGCAAGCAATTAGTTAGCAATCTTGTTGTGCCAAGCCCCTTGGGCAACAGTGACCATAATATGGTGGAATTCTGCATTAAGATGGAGAGTGACACAGTTAATTCAGAACGTGAATTAGGTCCTGAACTTAAAGAATGGTAACTTTGATAGTATGAGATGGGAATTGACTAAGATAGACTGGCAAATTATACTTAAAGGGCTGATGGCGGAGATGCAATGGCAAAGATTTAAAGATCTTTAAAGATATGGGGAGAAAACAGGAACGGGGTACCGATTCTGGGTGATCAGCCATGATCATATTGAATGGCCTTCTTCTGCACCCATTTTCTATGTTTCTATGCAGCTACATATCACACACAAATCCCATTTTTATTCTCACCATCTCCCCCAAATATCACCATTCACCCAAGTGCAATTTAAAGAAGACACTTAATCAATAAGCTCTTGTCTCATTGGAACATTAAGTTGAAACCAAAGAATCCAGAAGAAACACGATGTGTAATTAAGTATGAAACCTATGTGGCCACAAGAGAAACATGCAAACTCCACATAGGCAGCACGAAGTGGGACTGAACTTGAGCCACAGGAGGCAGGAGGGAACAGCTCTGCCTATTGTGGTAGGCGTTGATTCAATCAAAAAGCTCATCAAGAACTTGTTATGGTCCTGATTGCCCATTATTTAGCCAGTCATATTGATTAATTCAACTGATTTGGAGTTTGCTAGATCCAAGACTTGTTAAGTTATGAATGTATAATTTCATTATTCACATCAATTTGTTTTAAAAGATTGTAAGATGCGATTTCTGATGTATAGCGGAAAGATCCACAGAAACACAGATGCAGGCAGATGTGCAGGATTGTACACAAAGCAACATGAAGCACCTTGAACAATCTCCTTGCAAATTGCTGAACTGTCAGGTTGAAGTTGCTCAAATCTTGGGTAAAATTGTTCACGTCATTGTTGTATTGTTGTTATAGATTATGAATGGCCATGAGCAGAACCTAATGCCAGGCATCTGCTGCTTGCCATACAGCTCTTCGAGGTCTCTATCGCAATGAAATACTATATTTCAAGAACTTCTCCCTTCAATAATACTGTATCATACAAGCAAATGTACTAATCGTGTTATTACTCATGCTTTTGGCAATGAAAATATCTGCTATGACTGTGATTGCTGCCCCGTGGTCCCAAGAATAGATGTATACTAATGGTAAGCATGGGTTGAAAATTTCATGTTCATGACGATCTCTGGTCTGTCAAGATAGCACAACTGAAGAGGGGAACCCTTCCAAAGCATGTGGCCTTATTCTCTTCGATTACTCTCTTCTCCTGTCAAAGATGCAGCAGGTATAGCTGCAGACAAGGGTAAAGCATGAAATCCTGTTAACTAAATCATGGAAGGCATCCTAATTGGTGCACACAACAGCATCTCACATTGAAAAGGCTAACAGTAGTCTTGCCTGTGGTTATCAGTGTATGGATAGTCTTTTTCAGAGGCAGAGCCAGGAATGAAAAGCCAAGGAATGAGGAAGCACTTATTCCTCAAAACCCACCTGTCAGAACAGTGGTGTCCTTGTAAAATTTAAAGGTTGCCAAATAATGAAGATATCACATGCTTCCAGGATATCTGACAATAGTCAGGAGGAAATTACTCTAATGGAAGTATTTTAGATTGGAGTCCTGAAAGTCAGCTTAAAGCACTAATCAGCAGAGTGTTTTATTATCTACACTTTGGTGAAGCTGTGGTCATTTGTGGACTGAATTTCATCTGCACTGAAGGAAAAGCATAGGAATCCTATTTCTTTGAAATAACAATTTCCCTATGGTGAGCAGCAAATTTCAAGATATAGAACTGATTAGTGATGGCTGCCTCAAATCATCCTAAAACAAGAAAGTTAAACAAGAAATAAAAATAGACAAAAAGCTGGAGTAACTCAGCAGGACAAGCATTATCTTTGGAGAGAAGGAATGGGTGACATTTCGGGTCGAGACCCTTCTTCAGACCCAAAACTTCACCCATTCCTTCTCTCCAAAGATGCTGCCTGTCCCAGTGAGTTATTCCAGCTTTTTGTGTCAATCTTCAGTTTAAGCCAGCATCTGCAGTTCCTTCCTACACAAGTTAAATATAACAATGATTTTAATCTCAAATGACAAAGCATCAAGATACAGGCACGAGATCAGATTGCAAGTGACAAAGCTTTGTGAAGACTGTTTCAATGACAATTAACCATTGCTCCAAAGAGGAATCGAGAAAGGAGAGTAGATCTTCTGCAAAACCGAGCACTTCTATGTCTCCTCTATCTTAGGCCCTCAATCCTGCCGCTGACATGTAAACTGAAGCTCCATATCATCCAACATAATCAATAATAACACCAATCTATCATCTGAATAGATCAGTGCAATAATATTCAAGTCAAGAGTTGCAAAAACAATGTTACCAAAGTATTTTAAAATCACTAAGGGCATTATTAAGTTTATCAAAAAACATGCAAACATACAATGGCTCAAGCCGTAAATGCACTGTGAGTCCCAATCCTGATCATAGGTCTTTTGTAAATTGGATTTTTCTTCAGTAATTGCTGAAGTTTTATACTATTTACTTCTACACTGGAGCTACATGTGATATATTAACAAATGACGTAACATTTGCTATAAAACTGTAGCTCAATTGATATTGAAATTTTGATTGTTCTGTCAGGATTCTTATTGAATGCATGAGTTAGCAATCCATTGTCATCTATTAATTTTACTGTGGTAATCTTGTTTATACTTCATTCTAATTCACAGGATATTTAATAGAAACCTATGCTGTCTTTCAAAATGTTCCCTTAAATTTGTGCTTTGCTTTTGATGCTTTTCGTGAAAGAATGCATCATCATTCTGCCTTAAAATTACAAACTATTAATACTTACATCCTATGAATAAAGACCACTGCTGCTGAACACTGTCATAATATTCTGCAGAAAGATTCCGATTCCTAACATATCAGCCAAAGACACCAAAGTCATGCTGTGGTCATCTAACATCCGAGACTGTGATGTCCCACACGAGGCATGTTTTATGACCACTTTTCTACATTAGAACCAACATATGCTCCACATCATTTCCCGAGCTACATATATTGGAGGACAGTGCGCATCTAATGAAGTTGGACACCGAGAAGTGTGTTTGTTATGCTTTTCGGTCCCATGCTTTTTAAACTTTACGAGCCACATGCAGCTTGCAAGCCAGGCTTTATAATCCCAGTATAAACACTTAAAGTGTTTAAATAAAAGTATGACATTTTATGGACAATACAAGCAGTTTTTAAATTGAGTAACAATTGCTAAAGTGTTGGTAGACAAAGGTGCTGGAGAAGCTCAGCGGGTGCAGCAGCATCCATGGAGCAAAGGAAATAGGCAACGTTTCGGGCCAAAACCCGCTAAAGTGTTGTGTAGAATATGAAAATTGTGACCAAAGTGAGAGTTTCCTTTTAAATAATAGGACTGCAGACCAGACCCAAATTATGGATGTCGAAGCTGGCCAATGACCAAAGTGTTTCAGAAAACATGACCCAACTTCTTTAAAATTGCTTGAAACCAACGTTGTACAAAGAATATAATTTGTTGTGCAACTGCCTCTGAAAAATTATCAATGGGGTGAACTAAATTCATGAAGTGACACAAAATATGGACCGATGCATGAACCCAAAAAATATTAACATATTTAACAACAGAATTAATTGAACTTTATTTAAATACTGCAGCAAAAATAGTGCAAGATGTCAAGATTGAGGATTCAAATCTACCATTTGGGTGCATTACAGCTTTCTGGGCTTAATATTGAATTGTACAACTTTGGGTAACTTAATTTATCTCTCTACATACATTTGAGATATCGGCTCAGACTACTTGTTTCACCCATTCCCCCCCCCCCAAATTTGTTTGTTCTACTCTCTCATGCTCTCACTTACTCAGACTAGATAGCTTATTCCCATGGTCACCGCAGTTTTACCCTTTCAGAGGCATTCCTACTATCCCACCATCCCAGCAGCGTAACATTCTTTTATCTCCTTTGGAGTCCTGATGAAAGGTCTTCGACCCGAAATGTTACTTTTCCCACAGATGCAGCCTGGCTTACTGAGTATTTTAGATTTCCAGCAACTGCAGTTTTTGTTGATTTTCACTTAGTTATTTCACAAACTGAACCTGACCTGAAACTTGGTTGGATGGAAGCGAGAATTATAATAAGTAAACATTAAAAAAAAGTTCAATCTAACCCAACAAGCAAATATGTGAGTGAAACAAAGTACAGATGCTGGTTTACAAAAAAAAGACACAAAGTGCTGGAGTAACTTTGCGGGTCAGGCAGCATCTCTGGAGAACATGGATAGGTGACATTTTGGGTAAACCCAAAACGTCAACTGTCCATGTTCTCCGGAGATGCTACCTGACCGGCTGAGTTATTCCAGCTCTTTAAAACTTAAAAAAACATATATTGGATGTATTTTTAACCATGTGAGAAATATGACAAAGGAATTGTTACAAGTTATCTGCATTTTTATACATGCCTTATTTATAAAAGTTAATAATCACGTATTTTGATCTATCACATCCATGACAAGAATTTATAAAGCGAGATAGTGGTTTAATTGGTGCAAGTTTCAGAATATAGAATAAATACCCCAATTTCTAAATGCTCACAATCAAGATACCTTCTCAATACACAACAATGTGATCTCATCTCATAAGTAAAAAATAATGAAACATTTCATCTCATTAAAAAAAATGGATTAATACAATTCTTTTCATGTCTTCTAAATGAACCAAAATACTTAACAACCAACCCAAAAATATCACCCATTCATGTTCTGCTTGACCACTCAATTACTCCAGCATTTTGTGTCTATTTTTTGTAAGCCAGCACTTGCAATTCCTTGCGACTATATTTGAAGCGCATCGTCAATTTATGCACGAGGGAAATATTACTCAAAAATTGTTGTTTTATTGGCACTGGCTAATGTTTAGCCAAGATATTGGTAAAACCTCCTCACTTTTTGCACAAAAGTCCGCGAGCATTGCCACTTTCATTTCACTGCACATCTCGTATGTGTATGTGACAAATAAACTTCACTTGACTTGATTTTGAAGAGTGCTTTACGATTATTTACACTATCCGAGAAGGAAGACATGGTTAAATTACATCTCACCTCATACAATAAAAACATTCCCTCGGTATTGCAATTTTATGTCAAAATAGATTCATTGCTTGCTCATAATGTTGTACCTTGGATTTTTTTTTTTTGAAATGACTACAGCATATCCTTTGGGGATGACAATTATGATCAAAATCTGAAAATTCTGTCAGCAGACAAAACTACTCCATAATTAACAATACATAGCACAATGTCCATTTCTTGTAATTTCTACATTAGCCATATCCAGCCATTTGATTAAGTATTTACAATAATCAGTTCCATGGGTCCATCCACAAGTTTGCAGACTGTTGTTGGCCAGATCATAAACAATGACTAGACAGAGTACAGGAAGAAGATAAGAGAACTTCGTAACATGGTGACAGGACAATAATCTCTCCCTCAATGTCAGCAAGATGAAGTTTGAAGTTTTGCAAGTTGGGGAGACATTGTATGTTAACTAGGCCGTTATAGAAGGAGTAAAAAAGGTATATTAGCTGTAAGCAGAAGGCCTATAAAGTTATCAGAAAAGGACAACGTGTGAAGATTGGGAGCTGTTATAATTACATAAAGAGGAAATGATTAAATGATAAGTGGAGGGAAATTTGGCTCCTTTACAGATAGAGGATAGAGAATTGAGAATTGGAAAATGGCAGAGGAATTAAACAAGTAGGGAGAGACTAAATAGATTGTGACTTTGGCATAAAGTGAACATGGATAAGTATAAGTTTCCTTTAATGTCATTCAGACCAAGAACGAAATTTCGTGCCTTGCAGTCATACATAGAATAAAATAACAAAAACACACAATCAACACAAATTTAACATCCACCACAGTGAGTCCACCAGGCACCTCCTCACTGTGATGGAAGGCAAAAGTTTTAAAGTCCTTGTCTCTTCCCTCCTTGTTCTCCCTCTGCACTGAGGCGATCCAGGCTTCCGATGTTGTGACCCCACCAGGTGATGGTAAGTAAGTTAGTCCGGCAGCTGAATCCGAGCTCTGCGAATGGGCCGGTTCAAACTCCGCGACCCGGTGCGGTCGAAGCTGCCGCCCTCCAGTTCAGCGGACGAAGCTGTTGTTGCGGGAGCTCCAGAAAAACAGGTCACCAACCTGTGACCTGCGAGCTACCGAAGATGTCATCCACTGGGCCTGCGGCCGAGCCTCCGAGGCTCCGAAGTCGGGACGCTGCCGCCGGAACGCTGCCACAGCCCCGTAGTCGTGTCACCGCCACAACATCCCCGGTCGGGTCGCCGCCGCCACATCCCCGAAGTCGGGCTGCCGCCGCCAGAACACCGCCTCAGCCCCAAAGTCGGGTAGCTGCGGCCGGAACGCCGCCACAACCCCGAAGTCGGGTCGCTATCGCCGGAATGCTTTATTATTCAATAAAGTGAATGCTCAGTCTTTTCTACAGGGGATTCAAAAACGAGAGAGCATAGGCTCAAGGTGAGGTGGAAAATATTTAAGAAAGACCTCATGGCAACTTTTTCACTCAAAGAGTGGTCTGTGTTTGGGACCGGCTGCCTGAGGGAGACATAGAAACAATACAACGATAACCTTCAAAAGTAATTTAGCCCAATATACAGGGCTCTCACAACTTTTTTTTCCTGTTGCCAGTCAGGCAACCTAGGCAGCTTTTTAGATTGCCAATTGAGAGTTTACGTGTCATTTAACACGGCTTGCATGACGCGTGCGATAATGTGCTCGGACGAAGTGCGTAGTTACCAGTCAGAATTATGCTCAATGAAGCATTCACATATTATTTCTACTTCAAATAAAGTCACAAACTAAACACAATAGCAAGAATGTCCTCCTCAAATTAGGAGACCAAAACTGCACACAATACTCTTAAGTGTGGTCTCACCAGGGCCCTGTCCAACTGCAGTAGGATCTCCTTGCTCCCTGTTGTATAAGGACACAGAGGTCTCGTTGCACCTCCCCTTTTCCTAAACTGACACCAATCAGATAATAATCTGCCTTCTTGATCTTGTAACCAAAGTGGATAACCTCACATTTATCCACATTATACTGCATCTCCCCACTCACCCAACCTATCCAAGTCACCCTGCGGCCTCATAACATCCTCCTCGCAGCTCACCCTGTCACCCACCTTTGTGTCATCCACAAACTTGGAGATGTTACATTTAATTCCTTTGTCTAAATCGTTAATAAATGTTGTAAATAACTGGGGTCCCAGCACTGAGCCTTACGGCACCCCACTATTCACTGCCTACCATTCTGAAAAGGACCCGTTAATGCCTAATCTTTGCTTCCTGGCTGCCAACCAGTTCTCTATCCATGTCAATATCCTACCCCCCCCCCCCCAATACCATGTGCTCTAATTTTGTACACTAATCTCTTGTGTGGGACCGGTTCAAAGGCTTTTTGAAAGTCCAGATACACCACATCCCTTGTCCATTCTACTTGTTACATTCTCAAAAAAATCCAGAAGATTAGTCAAGGAAAATTTCCCCTTCATAGAGCCATGCTGACTTTGACTGATCCTGTCACTGCTTTCCAGATGCTCTGCTACTAGATCTTTAATAATTCCCATTACCAATGTCAGGCTAACTGGTTTATAAATTCCCTGTTTTCTCTCTCCCTCCTTTCTTGAAAAGTTGGGTTACATTAGCTACCCTCAAGTCCACAGGAACTGATCCAGAGTCTATAGAACTTTGCAAAATGATCACCAATGCGTCCATGATTTCTATCGCCACCTCCTTGATTACCCTGGGATGCAGACCACCAGGTCCTGGGGATTTTTCTGCCATCAGTCCTAAATTTACCTAACACCATTTCCTGACTAATGTGGATTTCCCTCAGTTTCTTCCTCCCACTAGATCCTCAGGCCCCTAGTATTTTTGGGAGATTGTTTGTGTCCTTCTTAGTGAAGACAGAACCAAAGTACTTGTTTAACTGTTCTGCCATTTCCTTATTTCCCATTATAAATTCACCTGTTTCTGATTGTAAGGGACCTCCATTTGTCCACTAATCTTTTCCTCATCACATATATAAAGAACCTTTTAGTCAGAATTTATATTCCCCACAAGCTTTCTTTCATGCTCTATTTCCCCCCTCTTAATTAACCCCTTTGTCCTCCTCTGTTGAATATATTTCTGCCAGTCCTCCAGTTTGCTGCTTCCTCTGGCCAATTTATATGCCTCTTCCTTGGATTTAACACTATCCCTAATTTCCTTCGTTAGCCACGGTTGAACCGCCTTCCCTGTTTTATTTTTATGCCTGACAGGGATGAACCATTGTTGCAATTTATCCATGCAATCTTTAAATCTTGTCCATTGCATATTCATTATTCTTTATCTACATCATCGTCTATATCTCGTTTCCCTTATCCCTAACTATTCTGAAGAAGGGTCTCGACCCAGAACGTCACCCATTCCTTCTCTCCAGAGTTTGCTGAGTTACTCCAGCTTTTGTGTCTACCTTCGGTTTAAATCAGCATCTGCAGTTCCTTCCTACACAAATTCATAAAAATTATGCTTCTGAGAACGAGAAATCATTAATTGCAGGAATTGGCAAGATATATCTCAGAGCGAAATGGACAGGAGGCAGGGAACAAGTGCAGGTGCGGTGGTAAGTAATATAGTTTAACATTGATAAAGGTGAAAGATGATGAAATATCCAAAAAGGTAGAACCAATATCAGGTAAGGGAATAAAATCTTGATGTGCCAAACCATCAAAGTGGTAGCATGCACAGTTAGCAGCAGATAGTCTAACAAAAGTTGCTTCCTTTGAGCCAAGTTTCAATAATGCCTCAAGTCACTGCAACCATGGTACGTTACATTAATTTTAATGTTTCCCATGCTGCAAATGTCAGACAGTTAAAAAAAAACTTTGTAATCATCAATGCATTTAAAAAACCACTATAAATGTAAATCTTCAAAAATGTTATTATTTGTAAGGCAACATGTGTCTTTTTTTTAAATTTTTATTTATTAGAAGTGTACAAAAATATAACCAATGGCATATGACATAATAGTTATTGTACAGCTTCAATTTTGACTTTTAGCTGTAGTTAAGAGAAAAGAGAGAAAAAGCAAGAGAGAGAAAAAGTGGAATGTGCAAGGATAGAACCCCTAGACTATCAACCAAAGAGTGAGAAAGTAAAGGAAATAAGCCAAAGAAAAGTAGCCAAAGAGTGAGCAAGTAAAGGAAATAAGGAAAGAATAGAGAAATAAAAAGACAAAAAAAGGGGGAAAAAATGTGATGATATACCTGCCTCGCATCCCTCCCCACGCATCACCTAACCCGTAATTAGATTTAACTCCAAAATTGTGTTGTACCATACTATCCTTATAATAAATGAATGAATGGTGTCCATGTCTTTGAAAAATGCTCTGGTTTTTCTGCTAAGACAAGTCTAATATTTTCAAAATGTAGCACCTCAGACATGTTTGTAATCCACAAGTGTAGGGACAGATGTATATTTCCAAAATTTGAGTATTGTTTTTTAGCCGTTATCAGGCCATAATTAAGGAAACATCTTTGAAATAATGATAGCTCAGAGCAGGCTTCTGACGTACCTAGAATAATCAATTCCATATCGGGGTCCAATTTTGTTTTAGCGTTTTTGAGAAAATTTCAAAAATTCCTCTCCAAACATTATGTGACTTTATGCAAGAGGTGAAGGAATGTGTTATACAGGTGCACAACCTTTTGTCCGAAAGCCTTGGGACCAGACGCTTCTCGGATTTCGGGATTTTTCGGTTTTCCGAACGGAAGGTTTTTAGCGTAGATTTTAACATGTGGCTCAGTGGTTGAGTTCTCGGCTCGTGGCCGCAAGGTCGCGAGTTTGCGCCTCGATCCCGGAAGTTACCCGGTCAGGGCCGGCCTTTAGCTGATAGGACCTATTTCTCCCAATTGGGCCCCGTGCCTAAGGGGGCCCCGCGCTAGAGTAATCAAATCAATTGGAGCAAAGATCTTATAGCGCGCAAGATGGTCCACTCCTGCGAAATACAATGAACTGACGCGTAGTCCGCACCGGAGCGTAACCTCCGTCATTTCAGTAACCCCGACCCGACTTCAGTTATGCCTCTCGCAGCGTTGCGGGGGAACAGTTTAGGTGTTGTTAAATGTTTGAAATGTTTTTTATCACTTCCTTTTTAAACTGCACATGCCTTGTACTTTTTAAACGGCACATACTGCAGATGCTGATTAAACCGAAGACAGACACAAAAGGCTGGCGTAAATCAGCGGATCAGGCTGCATCTCTGATGAGGAATACGTGATAATTGGAGGAAATGGGTGATATTTCGGGTTTACTTTTTCAATAGCTGCCATGAGGGGAGAAGCGCCGGCACCAAGAGCGAGCGAAAGCGTGGACAGACGGACGAAAGCAACGTTCATAGAGCGGCGTTGGAAGATATTTCTGGTCGAGACCCTTCTTCAGACTGATAGTCAAGGGAAAGGGAAACGGGAGATATCGGCATATCTTCCATTCACTTGTCCTTAGTACCGTCCATAGCTCTTGCTCCTCTTTCCCCTGAATCAGAAGAGGGTTCTCGACCCGAAATGTCACCTACAAAGAGGCTTGGTCACTTATTCCGACCTATGATCGTTGCTTTTGTCCGTTCTGTCCGCGCGTTCGCTCGCTCTTAGTGCTGGCGTTTCTCCCCTCAGACTCCGCCAAACAAACACACACAGCATATCCGGCAGATCGCTGCGGGCCGAGAGAGAGTAGAGAGGTAGAGGGGGAAGAAAGGGGTAGATGGGGAGGGGGGTGTGACGGGGAATGGAGAAGGGGGAGGTGCCCACACGCTCCCGGGGTAGCTCTCCCGTCCCTCTAGTCGCCGTGCTTCACGCACACAGCCCCGGCTCCCGCCCTCCCCCCTCTCTCCAGGGAAGACGTGGTGAACAATACACGGAGAGCCGGGCCAGGGGTTGCAGCAACGTTTACAAACGGACTCAGCTCGCGCCCGGACCCAGGCATCCGTTCCCGCCGCTGGACCTCTCCCTCCCTTCCCTCCCTCCCTCCCCTCCCTTCCCGTCTACTCTCCTTCTCCCCTCAG
The DNA here is from genome assembly GCF_028641065.1 of Leucoraja erinaceus. Taxonomy (NCBI): domain Eukaryota; kingdom Metazoa; phylum Chordata; class Chondrichthyes; order Rajiformes; family Rajidae; genus Leucoraja; species Leucoraja erinaceus. Next base: position 125,387,727 of record NC_073377.1, on the reverse strand, counting down.
ACTCCGCCAAAAAAAACACACACGTACAGCATGTCCGGCAGATTCTTCCTCTCTTTTTTCCCTTCTCTCCCCTCCCTTTGCCGAAACCCTTCCTCAGACTGATAGGGCAGTCTGAGGAAGGGTTTTGGCCCAAAGCGTTACCTATTTCCTTCGCTCCATAGATGCTGCTGCACCCGCGGAGTTTCTCCAGCATTTTTGTGAATCCCTAGACCTAGTTCAGTGAGCGTTCACCGAGGGTCGCCCGGAGAGGTGACCGCGGAACCTCTCGGGTGATCCTCGGTGGACGCTCACTGTATTAGGTCTAGGGATTCCTACTCTGCCGGGCAATATATACCCTCCCTTCTTTCCAGGACCGAAAATGTCCGATTTTCAGAGCTTTTCGGTTTCCGGAATTTCGGATAAAAGGTTATGCACCTGTAGTTGCTTCCTGAAGGAGACATTTATCACAAATAGGAGATACATTTGGAAAGATCTTATTCAGTTTAGACTTTGAATAGTAGAGTCTGTGCAGTATTTTAAATTGATTTAACGAATGTCTAACGTTAATCGAACAATTCTGTATACATAAAAGGTTTTCTTCCCATCTGTCTTTTAGAATTTTTAGACCAATTTCCTCTTCCCATGCTCTTCTAATTACTTCTGACGATGGGATTTCTATATTTAAAAGGGTGTCATACAAATATGATGTTAACTTGTTTGACTCTGAATTTCTATTCATACATTCGTCTAGTATATCTGGCAGCAAAGTTTGGTAGTCTTGGGTATGTGTTTTCAGATAGTCTCGAATTTGCAAGTATCTGAAATATTGATTACCTTTCAGGTGATCTTTCGACTGTAATTCTTGAAATGAGAGAAGAGTTCCCATCTCATAAAAGATCTCCAAATTTTTTGATTCCTAATCTTTCCCAATAAGTAAATGTTTTGTCTATAATAGATGGCTTGAACAAAGGGTTATTGGCAATTGGTGAAAGAAGAGATACATTTCTTAGTTTAAAGGTTGATTTCACTTCTCCAGATTCGTAAAGTACAGGCAACATTTGTCATGTATGCAGACACAAGGAATTGCAGATGTTGGAATCCTGAGCAAAACACCTGGAGTGCTGGAGGAAGTTAGCAGGTCAGGCACCATCTGTGGAAGGTATGGACAGACCACATTTTAGGTTGGGACCAAGTCTGAAGAAGGATCCCAATCCAAAACATTCTTTCTATAGATGCTGCCCGACCCGCTGAGTTCCTCCAGCACTTTGGGGTTTTTTTAAGCTAAATTTAATTCACACATTACTTGCAAAGTGACAATTTTTAACTATATATCTGGTGGCCTCTCATACATCTTTAATTTTTCTTGTTCAAAAAAAAATAATTCTAATAAGCACATTTAAGACCATGTTTTTTCCTCATGATAATTATCTTCTATTTCAAAACTTTTCATTAATTTCTTTGTCACTTTGCCTACCTAGTTTTTGTTTTATAGAATACATTATCAAGGTTATTTTTTACCTACTTAATTATCTGTTCCTTCCCATCACATTCAGGCTTATATCACCCACCCTCCCCCCACCCCCCCAGCCTAGCATTAATCCCTTCCTGATTTAACTCTGTTCACTCCTCCAAACATCAGCGCGCACCCCATCATTCATCCCGTTCTCTCAGTAAATAAGTATAATATCTGGTTGTAGAAAAGAAACATCGAAAATGGACAGCCTAAAGTAAAAATCGTAATAATATTCAATAATTTTGTTATTAAATAACAATATGCAAGGTCGTTTGCTTCCCGTAATTGCTTTGAAATTATAAAACATATTTGAAAAGCTGATCAAAGTAACAATTCTGTTGAGGATGGGCTAATATTCTTCAATCAAACCTGAAAAGTGTTTTCTTGAATTGGTAATAAAACTGAAATAAAACTCACCATCCCATCGCCTATGTTATTTATACTTTTGTAAAACATTTTGGTAAACTAAAATTCACTATCAAAAATCAAATGTAAATACAATTCGGCAATAGTTTATTTTTGTTCAGTAAGGCAGCAACATAATTATGCAACTTAACAAATGGCATTTTTCTAAATGAAAAAAAGGTTTATACCTTATTGTATACCACTAGTTCAACAATGTCTATCTTTGGTTTAAACCAGCATCTGCAGTTCCTTCCTACTCATAAGTTAAAGGAGCAGAATTAGGCCATTCAGCCCTTCAAATCTACTCTGCCATTCAATCATGGCTGACCTATCTTTTTCCTCTCTACCCCATTCTCCTGCCTTCGCCCTATAGCCCGACACTCGTACTAACCAAGAATCTATCAATCTCTGCCTTTGCTGTATACAAACAGCTCATTTGATCCAAACACTTAATTTCTATGAAATTTATAGAAACAAACTTGAAAAATGTTCTGATAAAGAGATTGTTTATGAAGATCCATCACTAACTCACCCTTATATATAAATATTTATTTCATAATACCGCACCAATATTGATCTTCTTCTCACAGAAATAATTGCACTCCTTGAAGCTTGATAACAAAGTAAACTAAAGTGAGCAAAGTGGAAATTATTTTTGCAACCTCCATCAGTAATCCAAGTGTGAAACTTCAAAGAAGCTTCAAATGTACGGAATATGGTCGATGTCATGTGAAATGACAGCAAAATAAACCGAGTAAACAATCTCTTACAATTCAGCAACCGGAGTTTATGAAAAGATATATATACCTAAATTATCGCCATTCATGTTATATTAATAAATTATCCAAAAATTTATATGAATAGTTCTGGGATATGCTCTGCAAGATTACTGGCAACTCCCACATATTTCAATAGACAATAGACAGTAGACAATAGTTGCAGGAGTAGGCCATTCGGCCCTTCGAGCCAGCACCACCATTCAATGTGACCATTGCTGATCATCCCCAATCAGTACCCCATTCCTGCCTTCTCCCCATATCCCCTGACTCCGCTATCTTTAAGAGCCCTATCTAGCTCTCTCTTGAAAGTATCCAGAGAACCAGCCTCCACCTAAGGCAGAGAATTCCACACTCACAACTCTCTGTGTGCAAGGCTGATGAGAATACAACGCTTACACAGAAATGTTCTTTGAACAACTAAATAGCAAAAACAAAACTAACAAAGTGCAAGCTAAAATAAATTCTACCATATAGTTAAAATTCGATACTTGTACAGTAACTTCTTGATACATCAAACAGTTACCAGCCAAAACTTGGAAACCTTCCACTATTTTTTGTTCATGAAAGTCATAACATTTCAGGATAACATAAAGAAACTAAATCATGGACAAAATCATCCTTGGAAAACCATGTGTAATATTTCACATAGTGGATTATTTACAAATGTAAAATTCCTCAAATTGAGTTTATACGCTGATGAACACATTTTATTTCAATAAAAATAAAAACATCATATTCTCTCCTAGTAGATGTTGTCAGCCCTCTACCAGTTAAGTGCTTTCCATTGGACATGATTATGTTGTAATGTACATTGATGTTAAAGGAGACGTTATCACAGCGAAACAGATGTCACCATCATTGCTTCGACAAACGTAGCTGCAATTTAGCTACAAGCCTTCAATCACTCACCAGCTAGTGGTTTTGCATAGTTTCCGTCATTCCACTAAACACGCCCCGATCCCAATATGATTAGTGATAAAACATGCAAAAAATAAAACAAACTTTCCTTTCAAATCTTGAAAATAGCACATATAACTAGGGTTAACATGAGCAATCTATGCGATTTACGCTTTTGGACTAAACATCAATAATTTATTGACATTCACATTTTTGGTTATCATTTATCTATCAAACCATAATAGAATGATTTTATTTTTTGAAATCTAAGTTAGAGGAAGACTGGTCTGAAAAAATCTAAAGAATTTAATAAACTGTACGAGCTTGTGAACTGATGTGAAAGTTAAATCATGTTTTATTTAAGAATCCTGATATAACAATAAAATTAATCTGGAGGCTCCCAGGATTACAGTGTGAAAATAAACATGGATCCTGATCTGCATTAAATAGGATTTATGGAGGCTTAGAAAAATTACAATATAACCACAGCTAGAGTACTTTTAACCTGAATGACAAAATTACACAATTAGGATAAGGCACTTTTAAAACTGGGATGTCAAAATAATGTGTAAAAAGGAACTGCAGATGCTGGTTTAAACCAAAGATTGACACAAAAAGCTGGAGTAACTCAGCAGGACAGGCAGCATTTCGACTGATGCTGAGTTACTCCAGCTTTTTGTGTCTATGTCAAAATAATGACCCCTTCATGAATAAATATAACCAACATTTCACTGTAATAAATCATAATTAGAACATCCTCAATACAGAATGGATTAAAAATCTCAAGTCTGAATTCTATATAATTTAAGATAACATATTAAGATAACAAAATCTCACTGTTTTTCAGAATGACAGCAACGCATTCAGCCAACTCTGCAAGTTAATCCAAACCCCCAAACTCATCGCTTCATTCAGACTCGATGTACATTTCTTACCCAATCGCTAAGTAGGATAAATAAATCCATTTCCCCCTCGCCGTTAACCTTAAACTGGATTTATGTGAACAAATTTGCCATACAAGTGACAAATCAAAATTAAAATGAGAACTGGAATTTAATGTAATCAACAGGAAAATATAATGGGTGTGGTGTTTGAATTAAAAAGTTATATAATGCAATTTATTAAATACAGTTAAAAATCCACGAGATAGCCACAAATGCGCACAAATTAATGCACCAAAAATATGCAACCCGTTTTTGAACTTGACCTTTAGCTCAACTTGTACTACAAACTATGAACGAAGCGATTTCGAAGAATTACTTCATTCAGCTCTTGCACGTGCATGTACAGGAGACAAGAGAATGAATATGTTTTATCCACAATATACACGGAACGAATTGAACTGATTTGAATTGATCTGATTCTTTCCGCTGCCCCCCCCCCCCAAAAAATAAATTCCCCGCCTCTCGCTTCTTTCTCCCTTTGACCGCTCCACCTAACCTGACCACAAGGGCACCGCCCCCTCCGTCACCATTGGTCGGAACAAGCCGGCAGCGCCTCGACGCACCGTGTCAGTGGACCCGGCCCACTTTCTCACTGGTCAACGTCCCCGTCAATCCCAGCGCGTCACAATGGTTAAGGAGGACATCAAGTCAGGTTTTGCCGTGTGCACTGAGAGGCCCAGCGTTTAAGGACAAACTGCGGGGAGGAGTGGGGGAGGAGGGGAGGAGGGAGGGAGAGGGAGGAGGGAGGAGGGAGGAGGGCACTGCGATGATGAAACACACGCACTTGCTCTTATTCCAAACCACATCACTTGCTGACAATATGCATCTTATATATATATATATATATATGAGAGAAGAAGGCGCTCGGCTTCATAAACACAGATGCCCATTTAGGAAAGGTGGGGGGAAATGGGAATTGATTCAAACGCTGCGGAGCTGTCACACTTAAATAAAACGATGGTTATTTTTTGAATTTTAAACCGTTCCCCATTCTGACGCAGCTCGAGGGCGCCGGCTGACATTTAAAAACACACACAATATCCACACACACACACACCCGGCGCTTTGTATAAGCCGGTTACATGTTACATCAATCGCACGGCAACTAGGGCCCCCGCCCCCTCTCTGCTCCTCACACCCCCGCTGCCCAAACATGCGCGTCAACCACGAGAGGCACACACACACACACACACACACAGAAACATGATGAGCCGGTGAAAGGCGCAGCTCCAGGGTCAGAACGATCACCCGAGCGTCCATTCGTTCAGCTCTCTTTACAGTTAACGTGACTTGCCTGATTCTCGCCGCAGCTGCAGCGGGTGGAGGAGGAGGAGGCGGCGGCGGCGGCCCCGGATCGCTTTTGCCCGGCGGCGCTGACAGCACAGATCGCCCTCCACTCACTCACTCACTCTCTCTCCCTCAGCGTTACCGTGCGCCCGGGACTCGACCAACGTCTCTCCCCCTCCCCCCGCCCAAAGCCAAAGCCGCAGCCGCGCAGCGCCACGGCCCCGTCGCCAAGGGAAGCACGTAGTCAGGCGACAGGCCGCAGCACGCCAGCGCCGCCCCGCCCGCCCCGCCCCTCGCAACACGATCACTCCGCCGTGCGCGCAGCACCATCACCAACACAGGCCGGGCCCGGGCCGGGAGAAGGGCAGCAAAATGTAGGTCGCACCTCACCTCGCCTCCCTCCGCGGTCGCAGCGGCGAGCGGGAAGACAGGTGGTCGACCCGAGGCGGCGGCGCTGCTGCTGCTGCTGCAGTTGTTGTTGTTGTTGTCAGTGGGCGTCGAATAAGTCCAGCGATGAGAGGTTTTTTTTTGCTTATTTCCAAACACTGCTCGGACCAGGAAGCGGTTACTTTTGGAGAGGGAGTAGAATATGACTTTTCGAAATAGTCCATTAAATGCGAAAACTTAAACCATTTCCACCCTGTCCTGCTAATGATTTCGAAGATAAGACACAAAGTCCTGGAGTATAAATCAGCATCTGCAGTTCCATGTTTCTACATTCGGATTATAATTTCGATTGTACAGCAGAGATATTATGTCATGGTTACTTAAAAGTGATCATAAACGCGCGATACAGATGCAGGTCTTTCTGGCGGATCACACATGTTTAGATAGTACAGGGCTTTCTCAAAGTTCACTTTACTTGGAAATAAACGTTTGACGTCCTCACCGATTCTTGGGACTTCTTTGCCATAACTCCGCAAAATGGAAAAAGGCTAGAAAGGCTGCGGATGTCGGGGGCAAATATTGCAAGGAGTTGACAACTGCAAATTCCTACCCCCCCTTTCCTCTCCCCCTCCCACCCCCAACAAGACCTTTGGAGCTCAGAACCAACGGGACTGGGGATGCCAGTCTAAAACCAGGCAATCCAAAACTGTTATAAAAAAAAACGAAGAATTTTAAGATTATATTTATTCGTTTGTCTAGGACGATGGGACGGGACATTTGATAGTTGTATGTATAAATATGGCATGTGTTTTCGCAATACCATGACAATAAATATTTTATAAAGTTGCATCAGATCATAGATGCAAAACTGCAAATCCATGTAAACACAGCAAACATTTTATTTACGAATGGTGTACATCAAACTAAGCCATGGGTGGTAACTTCAAGTTTTCATAAGTGACACAAGCCTAGGTGAGTTACACAGATCTCTTACACTGTCTTATATTTCAGAATGGTTTACTCGGGAAATAGAGTGAAGGTGCACATTGTCTTACCTTTCGTTGTGATGTTTTATCCCCGTGTGGGAAGCTGTTCTTGTGCCAAATGGATACTGCAAAAATTGGGTGAGAGTTGCTATGGCTGTAACTGTGAGCTCACGTGTCAATGCCATTGGATACTGGGGTTGATTTTGTTAAACAACCATGGCTTCTGGGTAACGAGTTACTGTAAACTTATCTCGCAAGAGGTGCAAATTCCACATTCCAGAGATGACAACTGTTTAATGCGTGGGTTAATTACATAATATTGTTTAATGCAGCAGGTTGTCATTTTTTGTAATGACAGATGAGTTTTGATTTGCACATAGTTGAAATTCACATCATACAAATAATGACATTAATAACTGCACCAAATGTGTAAATTATGATCTTTTTGAGGAGATTTATTTGCTATTAGATGGGATACACGCAGTAATGTTGCCAAAAGTAATGCCATTTTGCAGTATAATAATGTGTATTTAAAATTAATATCTGTTCTACAATGTATAATTTGATTTCATTATCTTAGCAATGACATGAATATGAATATAATGTGTTAGTATGGATTTCAGAATAATTTGCAATTGAAATTGAAATTTAGTTTGAATATTTAGTTCTTCTGACATGTATGATTGAACTGCGACCCAACTTTATATGTCTATCTTTACCCACATCCCTTTAATGCCTTTGGTTAACAACTTTTTTTAAATCTCAGATTTACCATTCACAATTGACTTTGCAACAATTGGCAGTTGTGAAAGAGAGTTTTGAGCTTCTCTGATTCTTAACATGCAAAGATGTTTCCAAACTTCATTACTGGAAGACCTGTTTGGCATTTTTAGTCATCCAATGTTCCCAATTCCCCCCACTCCTCAATTGTGGGCAGTAGTTTTTCTCTATATCCAATCACTTCCCCTTTAATATCTTGCAAAGTTCAACAAACGACAACCTTCTGAATTCCATGAAAAACAACTTTAGTTTGTGAAACCATTATTTAGCCCGTTAGATTCTGTGTATGTAATTGATAGATAAATGTATCTGATAAATATGTTATGGTTTCTCATTATAATGTTTTCATGTTAATAGTCTTAGTATATGGTTAATGTGCACGTTAATATTTTCAGCAATCTTTTTTTATATTTAGTATTATACATTACATAAAATTACTTAAACTAAAATTACTACATTCATTTTCAAATTTTACCAACAAGGAGCAAAAGGAATATTTTTAACACAATTTGTTTCTCTAATTGAAGCTTACACTAAACAAGTGGAGACATATAAAGATCGAATATTAAAGAAGAAGAATTTCCTAATTTTGTATTTCCAGCTTTTATGAATAAAAGTGATTTTAAGTGTTTCACTTTTTTCCATGTAGTAATTTTGGTGAATATTGTTATTCACCATTGCGCCCAACTATAAAGAATTCAAAGATAATGAGTTTGGCAAAAATAGGTATAACTGCAGTTCTCTTTTAAAAGTTAAAAAGTATTCAAAAATGGATGCTAGAGATGGTCAATAAGAAATAATTTGTTGAAATCAAAAGGTAGAAACATTTCAATACTTAGGCTGGTCTGGAAAGTCAGACCACATGGGATGCAGGGTGAGCCAGCCAATTGGATACAAGATTTGCTTGGTGGTAGACAATAGACTATAGATAATAGGTACAGGAGTAGGCCATACAGTTCTTCAAGCCACCTCCGTCATTCAATGTGATCATGGCTGATCATCCACAATCAGTTAGGAGGTGGAGGTGGAGGTTGGTAGCAAGGTTTGTTTTTCAGATTTGAAGCCTGTGACCAGAGGCGTGCCATAAGGATCAGTGCTGGGTCGTTTGTTGTTTGTCATATATTAACAATATGGATGAAAATGTAGATGGAATGATTAGTAAGTTTGCAGATAACACCAAAATTGGTGGCACAACAGGAGCAAGATCAACTGGGAGGGTAGACAAAGGACTGGCAGATGGCATTTAACTCAATACAATTGTAAAGTGATGCATTTTGGAAACTTAAACCTGTGCAGGGCATATACACAAGAATGGGCGGGCTTTGGGGAGTTTTGTAGAAAAGAGAGACCTAAGGGTTCAATTACATAGTTCGCTGAAAGTGATGGTACAGAAGGCCCTAAACAATAAGAAAGAGGAGGGATGCTGTGTTATAGCTGTACAATAAATCAATGAGGAATTGAGGTTTTTGTGTGCCATTCTGGTTGGCACACTAGTGTAAGGAGGTGCTGGCAGTAGCATCAAAGACCCACACCATGCTGGCCACACACTCATCTCCCTGCTACCTTCAGGTAGAAGGTACAGGAGCCTGAAGACTGCAACAACCAGGTTCAGGAATAGCTACTTCCCCACAGCCATCAGGCTATTAAACCTGGCTCGGACAAAACTCTGATTATTAATAACCACTTTCTGTTATTTGCACTTTATCAGTTTATTTATTCATGTGTGTATATATTTATATCATGGTGTATGGACACATTTATCTGTTTTGTAGTAAATGCCTACTATTTCTGTGTGCTTAAAAGCAAAGCAAGAATTTCATTGTCCTATACAGAGACACATGACAATAAACTCACTTGAACTTGAACTTGCTGAAGCCAGAGAGCATGCAGAAAATAATCACAGATATGCTAGTTTGGACTGGAGAGCTTGAGTTATAAGTAGGGCTAGGGCAGGCTGGGATTGTTTTCTTTGGAGCGCAGGAGGTTGAGGCATAACCATACAGAGGTTTATAAAATTACAAGGGGACTAGATAAGTTAACAGTATTTTCCCAGAGTAGGGGAGTCTAAAAGTAAACGGTATCAGTTTAAGGCGGAAAGGTGAGGGGGAAAGATTTGAAGGGGGACCCAAGGGACATGATTTTCTCACACAGAGTAATGGGTATATGAAACAAGCTGACAGAAGATTTGATGGAGGTGGGTGCAATCTGAACATTTAAAATAAACTTAGATAGATACATGGATAGGAAAGGTTTTTGAGGGATAAGGGCCAATCCCGGGCAAATGCGACGGGCTCGGACAGGCACTTGGTCAGCATGAGCAAGTTGGACTTCAGGACCAGTTTCTGTGTTGTACAATTCTATTTAGTCAATGCAGCAAGAACCACACATAATCAAGACAAATAATAAGTAAATTCAAAGTCTATATTTAGAAGTAGATGTGACAGATTTGAGAAAATTTGCGCAGGCTTTCTTGGAACACTAATTACAGTGAAAAACATGTGAAGATTCTCCTGGTGCTACAGTGTAGTAAGGTGCGGATAGCTTTATAATGCAACAGCATGGAAGATAATTTTTGGTGGGGTTTTCCTCAGCAGGGACAGGAGATGTGTTTGTACTCTCTGCAGGATTGTCACCAGCTGCCCATTTTCTTGCTATTACATAAATACAGGTGTGCTTGAGGCAGGTTCTTCAGAGGTGTTTGTCTGCGCAGGTTAATGCACTGGGTCTCTTTGGTCCTTTTGCTTGCAGTTTTTTCAGAGGACCATATTCTACTGTGCCTCTGAGTTTTCAGGTTTGTTTCAGTTCGGGCACACGATTTTCACCAGTTGCAGCAGGATGATGGCTCCCATTTCAACAACCCTCAGTGTGGTGTTGACCTGGCATTTGCTCGTCCGGATCCCATATTTGACCTGGCATTTGCTCGTCTGTAGTCACTCACATTAATGCAATTTCCTGCTCGCTTGACGTACTGGGATAGGAAAATTAGCACATCAATGACAGGAACATGCAGGCTTGACGTTATGGTAAAACTACATTCTTCCTGTGTGGGTAGGTGAAGAGCAGCAACAATGGCACTCCCTTTCCTTCTCCCAGAAATTCTGCAGCAACCTCTGCCATTCTGCAGCAGACTTGAAGGTAATATAAATATATCTGTTACCTAGGAAATCTTGCATGCAGTGGCTTTCTTTGGTCTCGAACCTGGAGCATTCCATCTGGATCTTCCACACAAATAGCTTGCAGCTAAAGAGGTTCACATAAGTGATGTCCTTGACTGTCTCCCTGACATTGTTCTCCAGTGTGGTTCATTGCCCTGACCACCATGATGGAACAGGTTATGGCAGGTAATGATTGCTGGAAGTAGAGTCAGATCTATCCTGTGATCACCTCTGCATTAGCAGGTCAAGCTCATCACTCTATACGATCATAATAAAATCTCTGGGAGCCCTTGTCATCATTCGCCTCTTCATTTTCTTCTCGCATATCTCCCTCATAGCCTCATCCTAGAAGAATTCTCCCCTGCTAATTAACAAGCCCCTGGGGATAAGAGGTCCTCTTCCATGGCGTTAGATAACCCATAACTCGAAGTTCATTGTTTAAACGACTTAAATCCAAACATACAACACTCTACAGATCCCCAATAGAAAACATAATGTCAGGTTGCACCACAGGTTGATTTTGGCACAGCTCTGACCATGACCATAAAAATAGCAAAGAGTTGTAAATGTAGCTCAGCTCATCTCACAGCCTGGATTCCCCACCATTGACTCCATCTACACTTCACGCTGCCTAGGAAAAACAGCCAAAATAATCAAAGACGTCCTACCCTGGCCATTCCTTCTCCCCTGGCAGAAGGTGCAGATGCTTGCAAGTGCGTACCACCAGACTCAGGAACACCTTCTTCCTCTCTGTTATCAGGCTTCTGAACGGTCCCTTTCGTGCTAGGGTGATTCAGTTCTACCAAATAATGGACATTGGACGTTGTCTATGGAACTTATGCGTTACAACTATATACTCCGCTGTGTATGCCTTTGCTCTACCTATTGTATTTGAGTTTGACGATTGCATTTATGTATTATATTGGATAACGTGCAAAACAAAGCTTTTTACTGTACCTCAGTACACTTGACGATAATAAACCTAAACTGAGCATTGACTATAATAAGATGAAGAATCTTGGCCAGACCTATTGTTTTTATTCAAAAATTGGGTGAAGAATGGGGCTAAGGTCAATTGCTTTGGGAAGTTTATGTATATGAATTATCCATGAATATTTATTTATATAACAGCATTATTCAGGGCTGCCAACTCTCACGCTTTGAGCGTGAGAATAACGCATTTGGGCAAATTCTCACGCTCTCACGCTGATCACAAATTTCTCATGCTCTGTCGTGAGAAATTCTGTGATCAACGAAAATTTCAAAACTCATATAAACTGCGTGGGCTGCGGATGTTGGAGAGCCGGGGCTGAGGGAGGGATGGAAGCAGAGGGTGGGAACAGATGCGGAGAGCCGGGGCTGGCAAGCGTTTGCAGGCAGGTGAATGTTTGCGGGGCTGGCGAGTGGCTCGCTGCAGCTCTGGCCATGGAGCAGCCCCAGTGCAAGAGTCCCAGGCCGTCGGAGGCGTCGGAAGCGTTGCGCCGCTGCCGTGAGAGGGGGAGAGGGAAAGGAGACGGGGAGACAGTGGGGAGAGAGAGAGGGGGGTGAGACAGAGGGGGAGAGAATGGGGAGAGAGAGGAGGGAGAGGGGAAGAGAGAGAGGAGAGGGGGGAGAGTGAGGTGGAGAGAGAGGGGGAAGAGAGGGGGGAGAAAGAAGAGGGGGAGAAAGGGAGAGAGGGGGTGGAGAGGGAGGAGAGAAGGGGAGAGGAAGGGGGAAGAGAGAGGTGGTAAAAGAGATAGGGGAAGAGGGAGAGAGGGGGAAAGAGGGAGAGAGGGGGCAAATGGAAAGAGGAGATAGAGAGAGGAGAAAGAGGGTAGACAGAGCAAGGGGAGAGGAGAGGTGGAAAGGAGAAATGGGGGAGAAAATGGGGGAGATAGAGGGGGAGAGAGAGTTGGAGGGGGGGAGAGAAAAGGAGGAGAGAAAGAGGGGGGGCGAGAGAGAGGGGGAAGGTGGGAATAGAGGGGAGAGAGAGTTTGGGGGAAGAGAGAGGAGAGACAGTTAGGGGAAAGAGGGGAGAGATAGGGGAAAGAGAGGGGGAGAGAGAGGAGAGGGGGAGGGTGGAGAGAGCGGGAGGAGGGTGGAGAGAGAGAGGAGGGAGTAGGTGAGAGAGAGGGGGGAGAGTAAGGTGGGAGGGAGAGAAGGGGAGAAAGAGGAGAGAGAGAGAAGGGAAGAGAGGGGGAGAGAGCAGACGGAAGGCGAGAGAGGAGAGAGGGAAGAGAGAGGGGGGTGAGAGGAGAGAGCGCAAGAGAGGAGAGAGAGAGGGGGAAGAGTGAGGTGGTTGGGAGAGAGAGGGGAGAGAAAGAGGGAGAGAGAGAGAGGGGGAACAGAGTGGGGGAGAGAGAGAGGAGGATAGAGAGAGGGGGGAGAGGGAGATTTTCGAGGCAGGGCTGCCAACTCCCATGCATTGAGCGTGAGAATCCCGCATTTTGCCAAATTCTCACGCTGATCACAAATTTCTCACAAAATTCTGTGATTGATGAAAATTTCAAAACTAATGGGCCATGGGAGTTGGAATCAGAAGCAGCGGCGAGGACAGGTGCGGACGGGGAGCGACGATGACGAGTGCTTGCTGGGCTGGCAAGTGTTTGCTGGGCTGACGAGTCGCTCACTGCAACTCCGGCCATGGAGCAGCCTCAGTGCAAGTGTCCCGGGCAGTCGGAAGCGTTAACCATATAACCATATAACAATTACACCACGGAAACAGGCCATCTCGGCCCTTCTAGTCCGTGCCGAACACTTACTCTCACCTAGTCCCATCTACCTGCGCTCAGACCATAACCCTCCATTCCTTTCCCGTCCATATACCTACTCAATTTATTTTTAAATGATAAAATCGAACCTGCCTCCACCACTTCCACTGGAAGCTCATTCCACACCGCTACCACTCTCTGAGGAAAGAAGTTCCCCCTCATGTTACCCCTAAACTTCTGTCCCTTAATTCTCAAATCATGTTCTCTTGTTTGAATCTTCCCTACTCTCAATGGAAAATGCTTATCCACGTCAACTCTGTCTATCCCTCTCATCATTTTAAAGACCTCTATCAAGTCCCCCCTTAACCTTCGGCGCTCCAAAGAATAAAGACCTAAATTGTTCAACCTTTCTCTGTAACTTAGGTGCTGAAACCCAGGCAACATTCTAGTAAATCTCATCTGTACTCTCTCTATTTTGTTGACATCTTTCCTATAATTTGGCGACCAAAATTGTACACCATACTCCCGAATTGGCGTCACCAATGCCTTGTACAATTTTAACATTACATCCCAACTTCTGTACTCAATCCTCTGGTTTATAAAGGCCAGCACACCAAAAGCTTTCTTTACCACCCAATCTACATGACATTCCACCTTCCGGGAACTATGCACAGTTATTCCTAGATCCCTCTGTTCAACTGCATTCCTCAATTCACTGCCATTTACCATGTACGTCCTATTTTGATTTGTCCTGCCAAGATATAGCACCTCACACTTATCAGCATTAAACTACATCTGCCATCTTTCAGCCCACTCTTCCAAATGGCCTAAATCTCTCTGTAGACTTTGAAAATCTACTTCATTATCCACAACACCACCTATCTTACTATCATCTGCATACTTACTAATCCAATTTACCATACCATCATCCAGATCATTGATGTATATGACAAACAACAGTGGACCCAACACAGATCCCTGAGGCACCCCACTAGTCACCGGCCTCCAAACTGACAAACAGCCATCCACCATTACTCTCTGGCATCTCCCATTCAGCCACTGTTGAATCCATCTTGCTACTCCACCATTAATACCCAACAATTGAACCTTCTTAACCAAACTTCCATGTGGAACCTTGTCAAAGGCCTTACAGAAGTCTATATAGACAACATCCACCACTTTACCCTCATCAATTTCCCTAGTAACCTCTTCAAAACTTCAAGAAGATTAGTCAAACATGACCTTCCAGGCACAAATCCATGTTGACTGTTCCTAATCAGACCCTGTTTATCCAGATGCTTATATATATTATCTCTAAGTATCCTTTCCATTAATTTGCCCACCACTGAAGTCAAACTAACAGGTCTATAATTGCTAGGTTTACACTTAGAACCCTTTTTAAACAATGGAACAACATGCGCAGTACGCCAATCCTCCGGCACCATTCCCATTTCTAAGGACATTTGAAATATTTCTGTCATAGCCCCTGCTATTTCTACACTAACTTCCCTCAATGTCCTAGGGAATATCCTGTCAGGACCTGGAGACTTATCCACTTTTATATTTTTCAAAAGTGTCAGTACTTCCTCTTCTTTGAATCTCATAGTTTCCATAGCTACTCTACTTGTTTCCCTTGTGTCACATAATTCAATATCCTTCTCCTTGGTGAATACAGAAGAAAATAAATTGTTCAATATCTCCCCCATCTCTTTTGGCTCTGCAGATAGCTGTCCACTCTGACTCTCTAATGGACCAATTTTATCCCTCATTATCCTTTTGCTATTAATATAGCTGTAGAAACCCTTTGGATTTACTTTTACCTTACTTGCCAAAGCAACCTCATATCTTCTTTTAGCTTTTCTAATTTTTTTCTTAAGATTCTTTTTACATTCTTTATACTACTCAAGCACCTCATTTACTCCATGCTGCCTATAATTATTGTAGATCTCTCTCTTTTTCCGAACCAATTTCCCTTGAAAACCATGGCTCTTTCCAATTATTACTCTTTCCTTTCAACCGAACAGGAACATAAAGATTCTGTACTCTTAAAATTTCACCTTTAAATGTCCTCCATTTCTCTTCTACATCCTTCCCATAAAACAAAATGTCCCAATTCACTCCTTTTAAATCCTTTCGCATCTCCTCAAAGTTAACCTTTCTCCAATCAAAAATCTCAAACCTTGGTCCAGTTCTGACCTTCTCCATAATTACATTGAAACTAATGGTATTGTGATCACTGGACCCGAAGTGCTCCCCAACACATACCTCCGCCACCTGACCTGTCTCATTTCCTAACAGGAGGTCCAGCACTGCCCCTTCTCTAGTAGGTACCTCTATGTATTGCTGCAAAAAACTATCCTGCACACATTTTACAAACTACAAACCATCCAGCCATTTTACAGAATGTGTTTCCCAGTCTATGTGTGAAAAATTGAAATCTCCCAAAATCACTACCTTGTGCTTACTACTAATATCTGCTATCTCCTTATATATTTGCTCTTCCAATTCTCGCTCACCATTAGGCGGTCCATAATACACCCCTGTAAGTGTTGCTACACCTTTACCATTTCTCAGTTCCACCCAAATAGCCTCCCTAGACGAGCCCTCTAATCTATCCTGCCAAAGCACTGCTGTAATATCTTCCCTGACAAGCAATGCAACACCTCCACCTCTTGCCCCTCCAATTCTATCACACCTGAAGCGACAAAGTCCTGGAATATTTAGTTTCCAATCACAGCCATCCTGCAACCATGTTTCACTAATCGCCACAACATCATACTTCCAGGTGTCAATCCAGGCTCTAAGCTCATCCACCTTTCTTACAATGCTCCTAGCATTAAAATATACACATTTGAGAAACCCACCACCTCTTTTTCTCTGTTTATAATCTTTTTCTTCTTTCTCCCCTACATGTTGGGTCTGAGTGCTTCCCTTGCCTCCTGCCTCACACACTGTCTACTAGCTTTCTCTACGTTGGAAGTGTTGTGCCGTTGCCGTGAGAGTCACTGTGCCAAATTTGCCCAGGTGACCGGCATGGATCAGGCTGCGACTCGCTGCATCCTGGAGGACAACCAATGGCTGCTGGAAGTAAGTACCAACCACTGGGTGGAAACGGTGGAAGATAGTGGACTTCAAATGGGAGTGGTTGCAGAAAGCACCCTGCTTTCCTGCTTGATTTTCACTTACTGTAACTACAGGAAAAATGTTCCCAATGTTGGGGGAGTTCAGAACCAGGAGTCACAGTTCAAGATGAGTAGGGTAGGTCAGTTAGGGTAGGTCAGTTAGGACTGAGATGAAGGCAAACTTTCTTCACGCAGAGAGATGTGAATCTGTGGAATTCTCTACCACAGAAGGCAGTGCAGGCCAATTCACTGATATTTTTAAGAGTTACATTTAGTTCTTGGGGCTGATGAAATCAAGGGATATGGGGAAAAAACCTGGAAAGAGGTACTGATTTTAGATGAATAGCCATGATCATATTGAATGGCAGTGCTGTCTCGAAGGGCTGAATGGCCTATTCCTGCACCTATTTTCTATGTTTCTATGCTTGAGTATATGGCAATAAAACTCAATTACTTGATTTTGAAGCATTCATGCATGGTGGAGGTATAATGTAGTCATAGAGTGATACAATGTGAAAACAGGCCCTTCGGCGCAACTAGCCCACACCCGCCAACATGTCCCAGCTACGCCACCTGCTTTTGGTCCATACCTCCAAAGCTGCCCTATCCATGTATCAGTCTAACTGTTTCTTAAATGTTGGTATGGTCCCTGTCTCAACTACCTCCTCGGGCAGCTTGGTCCATACATCCACCACCCTTTGTGTGGAAAAAGTTACCCCTTAAAAAGTTACCTCTTAAAAATAATTCATACAAAAAACATTAAAATCATACTTGTACAATGCACTAAAACATGATTTTAATACATCAAATTTCAAAAAGTCCCTACCCTGGTTGGGGGACACCCCACTTCTACACCCTCTCCCCACTCGGTTGCTCCAGTCCCTCACCGGGTACCCACAAAGCCAGTGATCAGTAATGGCTCAGCCATGAGTCAGTGATGACTCATCTCCCTGCTACCTTCAGGTAGAAGGTACAGAAGCCTGAAGACTGCAACAACCAGGTTCAGGAATAGCTGCATCCCCACAGCCATCAGGCTATTAAACCTGGCTCGGACAAAACTCTGATTAACCCATTATCTGTTATTTGCACTTTATCAGTTTATTTATTCATGTATGTATATATTTATATTATGGTATATGGACACACTGATCTTTTGTAGTAAATGCCTACTATGTTCTGTTGTGCTGAAATTTCATTGTCCTATCAGGGACACATGACAATAAACTCACTTGAACTTGAACTTGAACTCCCCACTTTCAAAAACGCTCCACGGCCCCTGGTTCAGACGGAGAACACTGCCAGGTGTGAGCGGGGAACTGAGGCCTGTTGTCCATGATGTCTGGATCCCAATGCTCAGCGCTTCATGTTTCGGAGTTGGCTAATGTTATTGATTTGTAATTAGTTGACAAAACCTTAATTTATTAATCTGGAATATCCAGGGGGATGGGATAAGTGTAATATTAAAATGACATGCAAGGTGTCAGGCTGTCTGTCACAACATACAGCCCCGATAACCCATTATTTCCTTCAGTTAAATATTGGGAAGGTAGCACTATTGTCATTTGCCACTCAACTATTATGTTTGTTTACCTCACTGACTATTCCTAAACCCTCCCCCCAAGTCCTTTGACAGGTCCCCAATCTCATTGTTTTATTCATTGAACACATAGATGAACATCCTCAAGGAGTGTAATCAGATGGAAACTGATTCGGGTGCGATATTTAAGAGCTTGTTCAAAGAAGGGGAATATTTTAAAGGAGTGACAGAGATACTTACAGGGGAATGTGTGAGGAGATTATTATTTGTCTTTAGTTTTAGCTTGAACCAGGACATCAGAAGATTCAAAGTTTAACATAGTAATTGTACTGATACTGAACCCAACCAAATATCATCCATTCCAGAGGTTTGACGTTTATGATGCCATTTAAACTTCACTTGGATTTCAATCACTTCAATGTAAATGTAATTGGGAATGGGGAACATTGGAACAAAAATTTGCCCTTGGTAACTGTATTATAACTGTAATATGATAATGTATGCATGTTGGTAGGTGCAATCAAAACCAAGATCTTTTTATCATTGTGTTATGAATAACACAGAAAATATTATGTACTCTGAAGATCACATTTAATAGAATAATATTGCTTAAATATATAGTTATTGGACTTTGCATTTTGGAAACGTCCCAGCTGAGAGGAAGACAGCAAAATACTGAAAAGATTGGGGGTTAAAATGACTTCAGGACAGTTTGTTAGGAAAATGAAAGAAATGGTAACAGAATACTTATACAGCTGAATGAGTATAATTTTATGGATGATAAATTGTGTTCAACCAATTTATCACTTCTTTGACAAAGTAACTAGCATGTTAGATAACAAGGAAGCCAATGGATGTAGCAAATTTTGTTATAGATAATTTGTTCCGTGAAGTGCCCCATAAAAGATTACTGCATTAGATAAGCCCCAGTGGACTTGAACGTAATAGGTTAAGTCTAGGGGGTCAGATATGAGGCTTTATGTGAGGGCCAGATATGTCGTCAGTGCAGAGGGGCTAGGAGCAAGGCCAAGTGTGCATCCAGAGTCAAGATCTCGAATAGTACCAGGTGTGCAGTCAGAGCTGGGACCAAGGGAGTGTTCAGCACTAGGAACCTAAGCAGGTAAGCAGCTATGATCAGGGTAGAATAGGAGGGGGGGGCGGGGGGGGGGGGGGGGGGGAATGGGGGGGTCAGGAATGGGAGAAGGTATGCAACTGGAGTCAGGGTCAGGGGTAGTACCTGGTGTACCAGGTACCAGGTTGGTCAACATGGGTCGTGTTTGCTTATAATCTGATTTTCATACATTAATATACTAAGATCAGTCATGTGCTGCATGTGTTGATCAAAGCCTGGGTTTTACTGTGAAATGTAATTAGGAATGTAATTTAGTCTAACCTTATTCATAGCTAATCCAATTTAAAGCATATATATTGCATTCAAGTGTAAGTTAAAAGACTAGCTACAGAATGCACCATATTGTACGATTTCAAGTTGAAAAATGCAAAAGCCCCGTACCAATGGGAGGGGACATACCTTCCTCCCAACAACCCCTCCCCCGGGCGCTGCGCTCCCTTGGACTTGGTCTCTCACAATTTCTCACTCACTCCCAACTCTCACCCAATGTTGGCAGCCCTGATTATTTAATCAGACATGGTCACATGTGTCACAACAGTTATGCACCTGAGGAAAATGGCTATAGGGAAACAGTGGACACTTGCCTCTCTCCATTATTCAAGTGTAGTAAAAACATCAAAATGACAGCAAAACACCATTGTTTTTGAGGAGCACCAAATTATCACTTGACAAAAGATGAAATAAACTCATGCATTTCTGATAGTTATGAACTGTAAATATGGGCATCTAGTCGCCTGCTGACAAAAATAGGCACATTAGCAGGCAACCGGCAATGAACTGAACTATATTCTTTATATTACCAATTTGAGTTAATTGGGCGCTAATTGGTCACTAGTTTATTTACTTTACAACAGCAATTATTAGGCATAATTTTGATTTATTTAATTCATTGTCAGTGAAATGATTGAAACCATTATTTGCTAAATGGGTAGTTTTATACCAATATTAATGAATGACTTTGGGTTTTTCCTTATTTAGACTGTATTTAATCAGTAATTTCCAAGTGATAAATATAGAATTCTTGAACCAAATCCGAACATTTTGCAGACTAGCTAAATGCGGTATGCTTCATTCTTTACCAAGACTTGGGCATTACAAAGGAAAGATCATTTGGCTCACTCCAACAGGCATGGAAAATGGAAGCTTTGAGGTGGTGCAATATAAATGCAGTGCCTCTGAGTCTGTGGTACAACACAAGATTTAACACTGTAGAACAGGGAGAGCATTTAGCATAGGAAGGTTGTACTGACACCTTATTGCAAGCAACAACGATGGACTGGATGTCCGCAATGAGATATGGGCGAGTTCTAGCCAAAGTCCTCAAGCCCAAGTTATGTAGATTTTGCTGATTAAATTCCCCAATTGCACTTTCATTTTGCTTCTACCCACTACCGTTCTGCTTCACAGTGCTTTAGATCGCATTGTGGCATTCCTCCCCACAATATATTTCTCCTTATCAACACAGCTGCTTGCAAGACTTTCATCACCTTTCATGTGGAAGGTCTTCCTGCACGGCTGACAGATTGTTATTTCCCCCTCTTGCTGCACCTGTGCTTTCCTAAATCCTTAACATTCCCCCAAACATTTCGCATTTCTTGCCAGTAAAATGCCATTATTATCTTATGCACCAAAGAAAGCAGCTTGGTGAAAGATGGTGTATTTTAAAGTTTTGCAATATGTGTTACAGTATAACATTTTAAAATGAACATGTTCTCAGCATTAAATAAAAGTAGTCCTTGATTTTAGCTGATGATGTGAACTGTATATTGCCATGTTATCTAAGGAGCTTTGCTTATGAACATTATAAAATGTCTTGATTGGTGGTGATGTAAACTATGGTTAATGGACATGTGAGATGAAAATAATTTTTTATAACTAATTTCCCACTAAATCTCAAGGCTTTCTCTGGATGGCAGACACACAGGCACTGTGGCGTCCTTACTAAATATCAGTGCTGCTGCCTCGGGTCATTTGCCGCTCAGTTGTCTCTATGCATACAATGTCATTTGAATGTCATTGTTACTGATCATTCCAAACAATAGGGCTATTTATATGGCATCATTAAACATCAGTGTTTTCTTTGGTAAAGTATTAGTAAAGATCATTGAAGAATCAGTTTGTTATTGTTCCCTAAATCCTTAGGACTTGAGATGGATTTCTGTTGAAAGTTCTGCATTCTTTCTGGTTGATTCATGGATTAGAATGCTTCTATTTTCATCTTTGAGACTTGGATTCATAGTCGGCCTTCATTTGAAACTCTTTTCTTTATTGACTATAAGAAGCCAAAATGAAATGAGTTTTCCAACTGCCAGCCAAAATGTGCCAAACAGCTGAATGAAGTACAGACAATGGTTAACTAAAAATTGCTTGTAGAGTGCTAAAGAAATATTATAAAAGATAATAACCGAATCAGTAATTCGGTTAGAAATTTTACATTTCAAAATGCACCAGTGAGTGCTGATCTTTTTTTTTTAAGGCATCACATTATTTTTATAACATTGTGAAGGAAACCTAATTGTGCAATTTTGCAAGATGGGACAAGAACTTTGAAAGGGAAAGAAATTGAATTGTCCTTAATCTTAAATATCAACCAATAGAAACATTTAGTGAAGTTTCTCAAGTCTAATCTTGCTTCATATTTCAAAACTGATCATTAAAGGCAGCCTGAAGGTTGATATGTGAAACATACCCTTTCATGTGAAACTATCCTTAGGTAATAAAAACCAGTATATCATTATTAAACTGATTATATATAAAATGCTATGGTGTCAACAACTTGATTCTTGGTGCCCATAACAATGCTATGGAAAGGGTGAATATGCATGCATGCATGCATCTATCTATCTATCTATCTATCTATCTATCTATCTATCTATCTATCTATCTATCTATCTATCTATCTATCTATCTATCTATCTATCTATCTATCTATCTATCTATCTATCTATCTATCTATCTATCTATCTATCTATCTATCTATCTATCTATCTATCTATCTATCTATCTATCTATCTATCTATCTATCTATCTATCTATCTATCTATCTATCTACCTACCTATCTATCTATCTATCTGTCTGTCTGTCTTCTTGACCACTTTTGGCCCACTGTGCTGCGATTTCCAAGAGAACGCCGTCACCTACGGCCGTCATTTTGGTCCACCTCGCTCAGAGCCCCCCTCCGCCTTTCGGGACCGAAGGATTTTTGCCATCGATGATAAAAGGGGAGAGATAGTAATGGGGTTTTTTATAGTTAAAAACTTTGCAGCCCAGAGCTAAACCCGAGCCCTGGTTCAGTGACGTAACTCGTACAGCTCGACGGGAGTGTCGCAGAGCTGAACGAAAGTGGAAGAAGGACAGGCTGCAGGTTTCATCGCAAATTCTAAAGGACAGCTGGCGTAATTACCAAAATACTGTTAAAGAGGCCAAAAGATATTACCTGTCTAATATAATAGTGTCTAAGCGTCACGATCCACTTGTGTTATTCAAAACCATTGATCCTGTTTTAAATTCCCCACAGCCTGTCTGCCTGGAAGCATCGTCCGAATTGTGCAATGACTTCCTGCACTTCTTTATCAATAAGGTTGTATCCATAAGGGCTCTCATCTTAGCTCCTGCCTCTGACCCCTCTGTTCCGGCCCCATGCCTGGTAGCATTCGATAAGTTTGTGCCTCTGACATTGTCGGGTCTAGAGGATGTGGTTAGCCATATCAAGCCGTTGGGTTCCCCTTGTGATGCTGTCCCTCCTCTTCTTTTTAAAGAGGTTTTCCCGAGTATAGGGCAGTCGGTTCTCGCCATCATAAACAGTAGCTTGTGTTCTGGGGTTGTCCCCGAAAATTTTAAACATGCAGTAGTGCAACCACTACTTAAGAAACCTGGCCTGGGTCAAACTGTTCTGGCCAATTTTAGTCCGATCTCCAAGCTGCCATTTATCTCTAAAATCATGGAGAAAGTAGTTTATGCTCAGCTGAAACTCTTCCTGGACGAGCACAATATGCGGGAGGTTTTCCAGTCTGGATTCAAAGCTATGCATAGCACAGAGTCAGCTCTGCTAAGGGTCTTTAACAACATCCTCTTGGCAAACGACTCCGGTAATTATGTTGTTCTTGTCTTGCTGGACCTATCTGCCGCCTTCGATACAGTGGACCATGGAATTTTAATTTCCCGATTACAGCACCAAGTGGCAGTGCCCTGGGATGGTTCAGGTCCTATCTGGCAGACAGAACCATGCGTGTAAGCCTTGCTGGCTTTGAATCCTCCTCCACTACCTTGGCATATGGGGTTCCACAGGGCTCAATTTTAGGGCCCCTGCTCTTCTCTCTATGCCTACTTCCTCTGGGCTCAATTTTAAGAAGGCATGGCATCTCCTTTCACTTTTACGCAGATGATAGCCAGTTATATATTCCACTCAGGAAGGAAGACGACTATTCTCTAAAATCACTTCTGTCTTGTCTTGAGGACATTAAGTCCTGGATGGCCTTAAACTTTCTGGGACAATGAAAAAAAGACAGAGGTGATTTTGTTTGGCCCCAATGCCTGCTGTGAACCTCCCTTTGTTGACTTGGGTCCACTGGCATTGTCCGTAAAGCCAACAGTTTTAAACCTGGGTTTTAGGATGGACGGTGATTTTAAACTAGATAAACAAATAGGCGCGGTGGTTAAGTCCAGCTTCTTTCACCTAAGGAAGCTGGCAAAGGTGAAGCCCATTCTCCAGCGGCAGCATTTTGAAACAGTAATCCATGCCTTTATTACATCTAGGCTGGATTACTGTAACACACTCTACTCTGGAGTCGCATGAGCTTCATTGGCTCGTCTCCAGCTGGTTCAAAATGCTGCCGCTCGCCTCTTAACCGGAACTCGAAAGAGGGAGCACATTACGCCAATTTTGGCCTCCCTTCACTGGCTCCCAGTGCACTTTCGAGTTCATTTAAAAATTATTTTATTTGTTTTTAAATCGTTGAATGGGCTCACCCCGCCTTACCTCTCTGAGCTGCTCCACCCATACGCTCCTGCCCGGTGCCTCAGGTCAGCTGATCAGCTGCTCCTTGAGGTACCAAGGTCTAAGTGGAAGCTCAGAGGGGATAGAGCCTTTTCTGTTGCTGCTCTGGCACTCTGGAACACCTTGCCGTTGCACATCAGACAGGCCCCCTCACTGTCCATCTTCAAATCCACCCTAAAAACTCATTTTTATTCTCTGGCTTTCGACACTGGCTGAGACATTGCTCCTGTTTTTAGTGCTTTTAATGTCTTTTAATTTTTACTGTTTTGTAGTCCTTTGTTTTACGGTTTTTAATGGTTTGTAATAACTTCTTGTCCATGAGTTCTCATGTACAGCACTTTGTGGCAACTGCAGTTGTTTAAAGTGCTTTATAAATAAAGTTATTATAAATAAAGTTATTATTAATTGCCAATCTCTCTGCTGCCCCTGTTGGTGGGAGGGGGAGGGACTATAAAACCCGGAAGTGGTGTGCCTCACTCAGTCTCTGCAAGATGGAGGAAGCCTGAGGGTCATGTCTCTCTGAGCTGTGAATAACACTGAACACATGTCTACTCATCTGTGAGTGCCCTTAATGTGGTTCTAAAGCTTGCAAAAAGTGTCTATTGGTTCTAAAATGCTTGCAAAAAGTGTGTAATGGCTGTTGTTGTGGTGGTAACTGATTTGAAAGGCTGCACTGTAAAAAAAAAAAGGCTGTTGTTGGTGGTGGTAACTGCTTTTAAATGGCTGGACTGGAAAAAATGGCTGTTGTTGGTGGTGGTATCTGCTTTGAAAGGCTGCACTGCAAAGAAAAATGGCTGTTGGTGGTGGTAACTGCTTTAAAAGGCTGTACTGTATAACAAAATGGCTGTTGTTGGTGGTGGTAACTGTTTTGAAAGTGTCTATTGGTTCTAAAATGCTTGCAAAAAGTGTCTCTATATGTTCTAAAATGCTTGCAAAACGTGTCTATTGGTTCCAAAATGCTTACAAAAAGTGTATATATTGGTTCTAAAATGGTTCCATAAAGTGTCTCTATTGGTTCTAAAATTCTTGCACAAAGTGTCTCTATTGGTTCTAAAGCTTGCAAAAAGTATCTATTGGTTCTAAAATGTTTGCAAAAGGTGTCTATTGGCTGTTATTGTGGTGGTAACTGCTTTGAAAGGCTGCCCTGCAAAAAAAATGTCTGTTGTTGGTGGTGGCAACTGCTTTTAAAAGGCTGCACTGCAAAGAAAAATGGCTGGTGTTGGTGGTGGTAACTGCTTTGAAAGGCTGCATTACAAAACAAAATGGCTGTTGGTGGTGGTAACTGCTTTAAAAGGCTGTACTGTATAACAAAATGGCTGTTGTTGGTGGTGGTAACTGCTTTAAAAGTGTCTATTGGTTCTAACATGCTTGCAAAAAGTGTCTCTATTGGTTCTAAAATGCTTGGGAAAAGTGTCTATTGGTTCTAAAATGCTTGGGAAAAGTGTCTATTGGTTCTAAAATGCTTGCAAAAAGTGTGTCTATTGGTTCTGAAATGCTTGCAAAAAGTGTGTCTATTGGTTCTAAAAGGTTTGCAAAAAGTGTGTCTATAGTTCTAAAATGGTTCCATAAAGTGTCTCTATTGGTTCTAAAATGCTTGCAGAAAGTGTCTATTGGTTCTAAAGCTTGCCACAAGTGTCTATTGACTGTTGTTGTAGTGGTAACTGCTTTGAAAGGCTACACAGCAAAAGAAAATGGCTGTTGTTGATGGTGGTAACTGCTTTTAAATGGCTGTACTGGAAAAAAATGGCTGTTGGTGGTGGTGGTATCTGCTTTGAAAGGCTGCATTACAGAAAAAATGGCTGTTGTTGGTGGTGATAACTGCTTTTAAAAGGCTGCACTGCAAAAAAATGGCTGTTGTTGGTGGTGGTAACTGCTTTGAAAGGTTGCACGGCAAATAAAAAATGGCTGTTGTTGGTGGAAACTTGACAACTCCCTGTTCGCACGAATATTAATTTTAGATAAAACGCTACCATTTACAGCTGTGATTTTTGACCATCTTACTCAGTTCCTCGCCACTCATCAGGTGCAGAGGATTCTTCCCATCAATTGAAAATAAAAGTGGTGTTAGTGTTAAAAATGTTTTTTGAGAATCTCTCTACTGTCAATCATGCCATGAAGGCCACACCCCTCCCAGTTGAAGGGGGAGTGATTATAAAACCCGTAAGTGTGGGTGTTGGCAGTCTCTGCAAGATGGGGGGGGTTGGAGAGAGAGGTCACAACTGTCTGAGCTGTGAATCAACTGAACACACTGAATGTCTACTGAACTGTGAGTGTGGTGTTTTGTGTGGTTTTATACTGGTTTTATGGTGGTTTCACCCTGCTTGAAGTGGCATGAAACTGCACTTGAATTTATTCATTTATTAGAACCATCGTTAATAGTTTTGATTAACACTTTATGTGTACCTAAATATAAATGAGAAAGACACAAAATGCTGGAGTAACTCAGCGGGACAGGCAGCATCTCTGTCCCGCTGTGTCTTTCTTCAGTTTAAACCAGCATCTGTCGTTCCTTCCAACACATGAGGTATAAATGAAATCAGTCCCAAGAAGGCACAGAGGTCTACAAAGCATTAAATGGATGCATCAGCCAAATTTCTAAAATCTCAGAATCATAATCCAGAATTAAATTAACTGACATTTGGGAAAACCAGGGTTAATAAATTGCAACCAAATTTCTTAAAGGCAAACTGATTAAGTTATTCAAATTTCTGGGCGTGCATATCTCTGAATATCTGTCCTGGACCCAGCACATTGATGCAATCATAAAGATAACCCACCAATGCCTCTACATCCTTCCTCTACTTCAGAAGATTGACAAAATTTGGTATGTTGATGAATACTCTCTTGAACTTCTATAGGGTGTACTGGAGATAGCATCTTGACTGATTGCATCACAGCCTGATTCGGCAACTCTAACATCCAGGAACAAAGAAGATTACAAAAAGAGGCGAACACTACCCACGAACTCCCCACCATCGAAAGCATCTGCAAGACTCACTCAAAAAGTCATCGGAGACCCACACCATCCTGGCCATGTTCTCCTTTCACTCCTGCCATCCAAGAAAGCAGAGGAGCCTGAAAACTGTAACGTCCAGATTCAGGAGCAGCTTCTTTCTTACAACCATCAGGCTATTAGTACAACCTCCAAATATGTTCCGAACTATATAGACTTGGGGATATTATTTTGACTGTACTACTATTGGCTATTAGTTGTCTGTTTTTATATGTACAGGTGCACAACCTTTTATCCGACAGCCTTGGGACCAGACACTTTTCGCAATTTGGAATTTGTCGGTCTTCGGAATGGAAATTTTTTAGCATAGATTTTAATGGCTGGCTCGGTGGTAGAGTGCCCGGCTCATATCCGCAAGGTCGCGAGTTTGCGCCTTGATCCCGGCAGTTCCTCGGTCGCGAGTTTGAGTCTTCAATGTAGTTTTTTCTTGCAGAATAAATGTCTGTATGAAATGCAGTGTGTTGAATGAATTCCTGAATTTGTAAATGTGACCGCAGCATTGAATCACCTCCCGCACTCATGTCACCCTAGCGGGGCTACATGCCCTAAGGCGGCCTAAGGCGACATTTTCACACTCTTATATCCGTGTGCAGCAGAGGCGCCAAACGTGAGCTTTGGTGTGCAGACGACATCCTGGAAAAAATGTCTGGTTTCTTCCAGGTAGGCGATATACCCTCCCGCGCAATATACCCTCCACTTCTCTTTTATGAAGGTGATTTAGTTCCCCTTTCTTCCAGGACCGACCCGAGGTTCCGCTGTCACCTCTGCGGGCCACCCTCGGTGAACGCTCACTCAGCTTTGTCCTGGGATTCCTACTCTCCCGCGCAATGTACCCTCACCTTCTCTTTTATGAACGGGGATTTAGTTCCCCTTTCGTCGAGGACCGACCGGAGGTACCGCTGTCACCTCTGCGGGCCGCCCTCGGTGAACGTCCTGTTTCCCTGTCCCTGGGATAGCAGGGGGCGATCAAACAGCACAATACCCCCCCCCCACCGTCCAAACTCCAGAGGAATCCGCTCCCCGATGGGCCGCTACGGCGACAAGTGGCAGTTCGCCCACAGCCCGAGCTGCGCGACCCCAAGAACAAGACGCACCTTGCGCACCATCAGTTTCTGCCCCTATGGGGAGCGTGTTCCTCTGGAGTTGGAGCGGGGCTGGGCTGGAGTTGCTGATCTGGGATCTCCGTGCTTGCAGTGGGCCTGGGGGTCGGTGTCCCGATGAGGGGGCACAGCTCGGGCTGTGGGCGAACTGCCACTTGTCGCCGTAGCGGCCCATCGGGGAGCGGCTTCTGGTGGTCCCGATGTCTCCCGCTAGTTTGCAGTTTTCCTCTGGAGTTGGAACGGGGCTGGGCTGCTGCTGGCTGTGGGTCTCTGGGATCTCCGTGCTTGCACTGGGCCTGAGGGTCGGTGTCCCGTTGGTCCTGACGTCTCCGGTGACTGGCATTGCCGACGTGAAGACAGTGCAAAGCCCCCACGCCGGTGCAATGTGCGGGGAGCTGGAGAGGGGAGGGAAGGGGTCACACACATGGCCGGGAAGCAGAGGGGTGTAGGTGGGGTGAAACTGAAGGGAGCGACAATCTGCTGCTCCCTGCCCGCTGAGTTAAAATGTTCCCACGCAAGACTCACGATACACTGTGTATCGTGAGTCTACCGTGGGAACTTTTTAACTCAACGGGCAGACAGCAGCATATTGTCAATTATTAACCCTCCGCGCAATATACCCTCACCTGCTCTTTTATGAATGGGCATTTAGTTCCCCTTTCTTCGAGGACCGACCGGAGGTTCCGCTGTCACCTCTGCGGGCCGCCCTCCATGAACGTTTTCAAGGACCTTTTTTCAAGGACTGAAAAAATGTCCGCTATTCGGAGGTTTTCGTTATTTGGATCTTCGGATAAAAGGTTGTGCACCTGTACTGAACTTTTTTTGTTCATTATGTAGGTATGTTACAAAACCTACCTGAATCGTGGTTGAGAATCTGCCCCACCCCGTGTGCACGATTTTGGCGCTGTTTAGAGGGGGCGGGTTTAAAACGCGATTTTTACTAGGTTGTTGCAATCGAAAATGTTCAGCCTAGTAAATCATTAACGGAAAATCGCTGAAAGACCCCATCGCAAAAGGTATTATTAGTTTTTATGGCCTTGTATAATAGTTATAGTAGTTTAAAAATCACTCTCTAAACCCGCGACCTCTCGCAGCCCCAGGGTTTTATAAAGCAAACAATTAAAGGTATGTACCTTTTTTACATTAAAAGGGGCTTCTTAAGAACCCTGTATATAAAGTTTTCTATAGCGAGTAGCTCATTTTGGGCTCTTTATATCCCGCAGTATTTTTCTGGGCATTTGAGGGCACAAATCCAGCGCAATGTGGACGTTCTAAACCAGCGCGTTCACAGGAACCCACTAGAAAGCCG
Organism: Leucoraja erinaceus; assembly: GCF_028641065.1. Classification (NCBI taxonomy): domain Eukaryota; kingdom Metazoa; phylum Chordata; class Chondrichthyes; order Rajiformes; family Rajidae; genus Leucoraja; species Leucoraja erinaceus. The sequence continues at coordinate 125,357,715 of NC_073377.1, read as the reverse complement.
ATTTAAAATGGACTTTAATTTACAGCAATTGAACAATAAATTCCTTCCATTTGGCCTATAAATTGATGTAAATTAGATTTAAAAATCATGTTTTATTGTGAATTACTTGTGAATATTATTTGGACACTTAGGCTATTTAAAAATGTTAATCATTTATGAAGAAATGGACAGATGTTTGGATCTAGTAATTGAAGTTTGAAATTAGCTACAATTGGGTAACTAACTAATTATATGCTTTAATTTCAGGTCATCCAAGTAAGATTATTTTATATTTGTTTCAGAATGGTTCAATCTATGATAACTGAAAATTTCATTCAGTTCTCTTAATTTTTAAGAAGGTTATGGGCGTTTGACTGTCCATGATCACAGCTTTTTTGTTATGTCCATAGAAAATCAATAGGGAACTAGATGCTAATTTCAGAGTATGAAAATGGCCATAACTTTTTTTATTACTTGAGATATGAAAGTGAATTAGGTGTCAAATTAAACTTATTTGTATGCTTTATCTGATGGAATAAATTGCAGACTTGATTTTTTAAATCTCAAAATTTTGTAACATTGCTACATTATGGGGTCTACAGTTAAATGTTTATTTATATGTTGTGCTGCTGCAAGTAAGAATTTCATTGTTCCATTTGGGACATATGACAATAAAACACTCTTGACTCTCTCTTGACCTCTTGGAATAAGTGGAGGAATGATAGCAGGGCTGAGGCAGAGTTTGAGAATTGTATAGTTGATATGTGCATGAACTTTCAAAATGTGTTTAATAAGGACTACATAAAAACGTTGGGAACTAGGGGTCACAGTTCCAGAACTAGGGGTCACAGTTTAAGGATAAGAGGGAAGTCTTTTAGGACCAAGATGAGAAAATCATTTTTTACACAGAGAGTGGTGAATCTGTGGAATTCTCTGCCACAGAAAGTAGTTGAGGCCAGTTCATTGGCTATATTTAAGAGGGAGTTAGATGTGGCCCTTGTGGTAAAGGGATCAGGGGATATGGAGAGAAGGCAGGGATGGGATACTGAGCCATGATCATATTGAATGGCGGTGCAGGCTCGAAGGGCTGAATGGCCTACTCCTGCACCTATTTTCTATGTTTCTATGTTTCTATGTTGGAAAAATTGAAATCTACAACACTGGGGAAGAAATAGATTCAAATATTCATGGAGTTATGCAGCATAGAAATTGACCTGTCAGTCCATGCCAATCAAGAATTCTATCAAAGCTAATCCTATTTTCCTGTGTTTGCCCCATATCCCTCTAAACATTTCCCATCCATATACCTACACAAGCATTCTAATCTATGAAACATCTAGAAAGAATGCAGGACCTCCAATAGAAATCCATCTCGTATCCTAAGGATTTAGGGGACAATAACAAGCTGATTCTTCAATGATCTCTACTAACGTGTATTTTTTTTACCTTATCACCAACTGCTTGGACCACAATCCAAGTATGGAGAAATTTGACCTTAGATCACCATTTAATCATTCCTCTCTCATCTTAAACCAATGCCCTCTAGTTTTAGACTCCCTTCCATTGGGGGAAAAAGACTATGACTATCTAGGCCCCATATAATTGTGAAAAGCTCTTTAAGGTCACTCTTCCGCTTTCTTGGCTTCAGGGAAATCCAAGCCTATCCCATCTCTCTATTTAGCTCAAACTCATCACTCCACGCAACATCCTTGTGAATCTCTTCTGCACCTTTTCTAGTTTAATCCTATAGAAACATAGAAAGTAGTTGCAGGAGTAGGCCATTCTGCCCTTCGAGCCAGCATCACCATTCAATATGATCATGGCTGATCATCCAGAATCAGTACCCTACTCCTGTTTTTTCCCCATATCCCTTGATTCTGTTAGCCTTACGAGCTATATCTGTCTCTTGAATACATCCAGTGAATTGACCTCCACTGCCTTCTGTGGCAGAGAATTCCACAGATTCACAACTCTCTGGGTGAAAATGTTTTTCCTCATCTCAGTCCTAAATGGCCTACCCCTTATTCTTAAACTGACCCCTGGTTCTGGACTCCCCCAACATCAGAAACATGTTTCCTGCATCTGGCCTGTCCAATCCCTTAAGAATTTTATGTGTTTCTATAAGATCCTTTCTTCCTATAGTGTGGCGAGAAAACTGCACACAATATTCTAAGTGTGATCTAACCAATCTTCTATGCAATTGTAACATGACAGTTCAACTCTTGTATTCAATGTCTTGGTTAATAAAGGCAAGCATGCCATATGCCACCTTCACCATCTTATCTATCAGAGTTGCTGCTTTAAGGGAACTAAGTTCAGCAACGCTCTCCAGTGCCCTGCAATTCACTGTGTATATCCTGACTAGGTTTACCTTCCCAAATTGCATTACTGTACCATAGTTTGGATGATGGCTAAAATATTGCCGAGGGAAGAATGCAGTTGTGACTTTTTGAGACTTTTGTAACTCAAACTCCTTCTCATTCTCAACTAAAGTATGATACCTGCCCCACCAGAATATTTCGATTATCTTCATTTTATTTGAAAGTTAGAGTCATGCAGCACAGAAACAGGCACTTTGGCCCCGCATATAGACATTGATATTAAATACCCATGTGCCAGTTTTAAAACGACATGTGATTGGGCAAAATCTTGATCTGTCCTGTCAACCATCAGGCGTCTGTAGTGCCAAATGATTGATACCTGTTAAGTCAGATAGACAGTCAAGCAGAATAACCAATTTGTAACTCGAGCAACAAATGAATCCTGAAAGAAATAAACACTGTAGTAGTAGTGTGTGTTGAGCTTTACAAACAATGCAACAATATTTCTATGAAATGGGGTTACCTTTAAATGCTGGCCATAATAAAGTTGTTGAGGACAGTCTGTAGCAAAAAAATGTCAGGTTATTCTTTTGCATAACTCTATTAAATCTATATTGGAGAGATTTTGGAACTGGAATATCGATAGGTTGTTTCAGCTGGACTATCATGTATCTTTTACCATGACAAGTAGGACACCCATGAAATACAGCCTGTCATTGCCAGAAAATGTGCATTTGTGTTATGGAGGAAGTTCTTTCTCACCTGCTGTGTTTCTTGAGGTAATAGCCTGACAAGACAATGGGAAATAAACAGCTGTAAATTAACATTATATGTCATGCTTGCATTGTTTAGCCCAGAATTCTTGTGTAGAAATTTTAGACTGACTCGTATGCAAGCAACTATGTTCTTTGCATCCAAATGCTTGTGGCCAGTTAATTGGTATTGTCCATTATGTGCAAATTTAGGGTGTTGTGGAATTAGTGATGAGTAAAATAAAGGGCAAGACAAAGTTTAGATTACAGAATGGAAACAGGCCCTTCGGCCCACCGAGTCTAGTCTGCATTGACCAATGATGACCCGTACACAAGTTCTATGTTTTCCTAGTTCTGCATTCTACACACGAAGAGCAAGTTACAGAAGCCAATTAACCTACAAACCTGCAAATCTTTGGAATGTGGGAGGAAACTGGTGCACCTGGACAAAACCATTGCGATCATAGGGAGAATGTACAAGTCCATACAGATAGCACGCATAATCTGGATTGAATGTGGATCTCTGGCGCTGTAAGTGTAAGTCGACTGCTGTGCCATTGTGCCAGGCTTATTATTTTAAAAAATAAGCTCAAGATTTAAAAGCAACTCAGATTTGGGATAACCTTTGGTAATGCAGGAGGAATGACAGGGTAAAAGGAAGGAAAAGGGTGGCTACATATCGGACATAAAACAAAGCACCCAAAAACCCACACCATATTTGATACTACCTGTACTGAAATGGAGGGTTAAGGCAACAGAGGGTTGAGGTGTGTGGGAAAGAACTGCAGATGTTGGTTTAAATCGAAGGTAGACACAAAATTCTGGAGTAACTCAGCGAATCAGGCAGCATCTCTGGAGAGAAGGCATGGGTGACGTTTCGGGTCTGAAGAAGGGTCTCGACCAAAAACGTCACCCATTCCTTCTTTCCAGAGATGCTGCCTGACCCGCTGAGTTCCTCCAGCATTTTGTGCCGACCAGAGGGTTAAGGTACCACCTTTGCAAACTCCCACCGCCACCCTCACTTCATTAAGTAGGAACAACCTTAAAACTGAAAGGCATAAACCTTGACTGACTTCGCAAACTGTTTGGTACCCTGTACCTGTAAATGACAGTCCTGATCTGCTTGTTTTTTGGTGCAAATGATTAATATTCACTAGATTACAGCCAGATAGATGTCCCATTGAATACCATAAGAAATAGCAGGAGAAAACCATTCAAGCTTGCATTGCCATTTAGTAAGATCACAGTTGATTTGATCTTTGCCTTAGCTCCATTTCCTGCCCATCTCCCAGAACCCTTTGGTGACCTACAGGCCAAAAAACACAAATGTATTCTTCTTTCAGCCTTTTCCGTTCCAAATAAGATAACCCGAGTCTTGTCCCAGCTTTCATTATGGTTACGATTTCATGGTCCTGACAACATCGCCTATCTATTCCCTCGATAAATACTGCCTAACTGGCTGAATTACTCCAGCACTTTGTGTTTTGCTCAAGATACCAGCATCTGCAGTTCCTTGTATCTCCTCCTAAATATCACAATCGTATTTTCCCTGCGATATAGTGGCTGAAACTCGACATAATACTCAAACTGTGGTCTCACAGCGATTCTTGTGTAACCGTCATGCTCTTATAAGCCAAAGCCTGGGCCAATTCTGGAAAGGAAGCAGTTTGCCATTTTACCGATGTCATTGGGCTATCGTGCTTTCGGGACACCTGGATGTGCATAGCAAAATCCTTCTGTTTCTCTGCAAGATTCAATATCTAAACTCCCTCCGTTTCTCTACATTATTCTTACGGCACCTCCCAAATGCATTATCATGTATTCAATTCCATTTGCTATTTTTCCGTCCAAGAATGATTCTATTTTCTATCTCTAACCAAATTAATCTGACATTTTACTCTTATGAGTTAAAATAATTTCTCACTACAGTAGTGGTATAATTATGTATTAAAGAGCTATCCTTGACTTGCTTTCTGCTATTCCTTACAAATTGAAGGTACCCCAAGATATTCCTTTCGCAGAATTGGTCACCTTGTAACACACCACCAAAATGACCATTAGATCAGAGCCATTTATTGGTATGTATGCCATTAGCTTTATGACTGTTGATTGCATTCAGATAAAATGATTTAATTTTTATCTTTTTTTTCCAATTCTATTTTCAGGTGCACTCTAATATTTGTACACTTTGATCCTTTTTCTCTTTCTGGTTCTTTGAAAAAGCAACATGTGCTTTAGATAAATGGGAACCAGTGGATGTAGAATGATTAGATTTCCAGAAGGCATTTTGGTGCTGCATCAAAAGTTATGCTGGAAAATAAAAGCTCATGGTACAGCAAGTAAAGAATTGGTGTGGAGAGAAGATTGGCTGGCTTCCAGGAAACATAGTAGACAAAATGGGGCTTTGGTTGACAAGATGTAATGAGTAATATGCCACAGGGATTGTTGCTGGGAACTTAAATGTTTACATTTATTTATATGACTTAAATGAAGACACGTGAGAAGTAATTGCTAAATCTACTGAATGTGTTGTGAAGATGGGTTAAGTGAGAGGTCAAAAATCTGACAAATGGAGAACAATGTGGGAATATATGAAACTGGGTAGCCTACAATCCAGTGGTATGAACATTGAATTCTCCAATCTTAGGTAACCTCATAACAATTCCCCCTTTCTCTCCCCCCACACCCCACCCAGCGCCCAACTTGAACTCGCAATTTCTCCACTCCCACTGCATCCCCACATCCCTTCCTCTGGCTTCACAATTTGTTACTCTTTAATCATTGTGTCTCACACCTTCTGTCTTAACTTCTGGTCTTTGTTCCAAACATCTGCCTATCAACCCCCACCCCCTCTATGCTTATGTCCACCTGTTACTTATTATGCTTTGTCCCGCCTTGCTTCTCTGCCTCTCCTATCCCACACCCCCTATAATCAGTCTGAAGAAGGGTCCCAACCCGAAATGTCATGAATCCATATTCTCCAGAGATGCTGCCTGATCACTGAGTTACTCCAGCACTTTGTGTCCTCAGGTGACTTATTTATTGCTAAGAGAAATGAAAACAAAAGTATGGAGGTCATGCTTCTATTAGATTAGCAAGCCAACATCTGAATTACTATGCATTATATTCATCTCCTTATTTAAGAGTGGGTATTAATTTTTTGGAAAAGTTTAGAGAAATTTTGCTAGACTGATAAGATAGCCCGTAGACTTTAGTTCAGCGTTCACTACAATTATCCCTCAGCACTTGGTAAGCAAACTGGGTCCGTTGGGCCTCAGCACCCCCTTGTGTAACTGGCTACTGGACTTCCTCACTGACAGACCCCAGTCAGTGCGGGTTGGAAACAACACCTCTAACATCATCTCTCTGAGCACCGGTTCCCCTCAGGGCTGCGTCCTGAGTCCACTGCTGTTTACCCTGTTGACCCACGACTCTTGTGCCAGGTTTAGTACAAACCACAACATGAAGTACGCAGATGACACAACAGTGGTGGGTCTTATCCGGGATGACATTGAACTGGATTACAGGGAGGAGGTGAAACAACTGGTGGACTGGTGCAACACGAACAATCTGAGAATGTTGATAAAACAAAGGAGGTCATTGTTGACTTCAGGCAAAACCGACACAGTCACACACCACTACACATTAATGACATCGATGTGGAGTTGGTCACGAACAGTCTGACCTGGTCACAAAACATCGCATCACTAGTTAAGCGAGCGCAGCAGCGGTTGCACTTTCTGCGCCGGATGAGAAGCACTCACCTCTCCCATCCCGTCCTCACCACTTTCTACAGGGGCACCATAGAGAGCATTTTGACCAGCTGCATCTCTGTCTGGTTTGGGGACTGTAAAGCCTCCGACTGGAAGTCCGTGCAGAGAGTGGTGAGGACGTCTGAAAAAATCATCAGGACTTCTCTTCCTTCAATCGGGGACATTGTGTGCAAACGGTGATTGTCCAAGGCCAACAGCATTATAAAGGACCCCACACATCTCCATCATGGACTGTTCACTCTGCTGCCCTCGGGCAAAAGATATCATAGTATAAGGAGCAGAACGGCCAGGTTATGCAACAGCTTCTTCCCCCGAGCCATTAGTCTCTTGAATGCCATGTAATGTGCCGCCACTATTATCCATTTTATCTTTTTATCCATTTTATCTTTTTATCCATTTTATCCTTTTGTTATTTTATGTTTTTCTGAATGACAATAAAGTTTTGATTGATTGATTGATTGTATGGATAGGTTTCCTATGATGAGGAAAAAGTTGGAAAGGATGGACTTTTATCTGTTGGAATTTAGAAGAGTGAAAGAGCAAGAGGTGACTCTCACTGACTTTGAAAAATTAGGGACCTGAAAAGTCTTGATTGGGTGGATGTAAAGAGGATATTTTATTGTGTGGGAAAATATAAAACGGGATCATTATTTATAATTATGGAGTTGTCTACTTAAGTCAGATGATTCTCTCCCCCCCCCCCCTCGCCCCCCAGAGCTTGTGAAACTTTGGAACTTTTTCAAATGGTGGAAACAGGGTCTTTGAATATTTCAAAGGTAGAGGGAGATAGACGCTCAATAAACAGTGAGTGAAGAACCATTATAACTGGTTAGTGAAATGCAGAGCTGTGATTACAGAGCTGCGGAGGTGGAAATCCAAGGGGAGGGGGGGGGGGGGGGACACGCCCCCCCCTGTTTTGAGAGGTGGGGATGATCCCCCTCCATTTTTTGTAATCCGGATTTTAAAACTCGGTGAAAAAAAACCTGTTAAAAATCTCCGCTTTCCGCGAGACAGTGCGGGTGGGACTGATGATCGAGGGCGCCGATTGGACGAGAGAGACGTCGGGCAGCAGGCAGTGGGGGGGGGGGGGGGGGGCGTGAAGATTCATCGCATGATTGTAGGAGGGAGGTGTCGATCAGAGGCGGAAGTAGGGGGGTGAGACAGAAGATAGAGCGCGGTGATTGGAGGAGGGAGACGTCCTGGTGGAGCAAAGATCACTGAGCGGAGCTTGAATCGGCCCGTTCACGGGGCTTTTCATCGCCCGGCCCAGCGCAGCTTAAAATCAACCTCGGGATCTTGCTGCGTCGAGGTGATCGAGGCTCCCGATGTTAAAGCCCCCGCAAATGGGCCGATTGAAGCCCCACGATTCAGGGTGGACGAAACTGCTGTTGCCAGAGTTCGGAGTCGGTCACCAACCAGGTCAGTTGCCGATGTTACCGGCCATAGGGCCCACGACCGAAACCTTGCGTGTGTGCGCGCGTGCAGTCACCAAGAAATTGTGTCCCCCCCATGCTTTGACAGCGATTTCCGTGCCTGCAGAGCTGTGATAACATTCAGATCATCCATATTCTTATAATATGCTGGAGGGGCAGAATAGCCAACTACTCCTAATTTGCTGCCTTATTCCAGTTATCATTACCTATTTTGCACTAACACCTAGCATTTTGTAACTTTCTAAACCTCTCCCTTTAACTTACTCCTTGACCCCTCTCCCCGACAAATATGTTGTTGAAAGGTACATAGACAGGAATAGATTGGAGGGATATGGGCCAAATGCTGGCAAATGGGACTAGCTGAAATGGGCATCTTGATTGGCATGGATGAGTGGTCAAAGCGACTATTTCCATGCTTTATGACTATGTATGTAGTTAAAAGTACTATCTTCAGCCCTAATTATTCAATTCCTTAGGATAAGCAGCAGCACTTCCATCTTCTCAAGTGCAATTCGGGATAGGAAATATGCTGGTTGAAATTCTGGAAAATGAACAAATAATAGTACAGAGAAGTCTCCTTACTAATTCGTCCCGTGCTTTCCACTTAAACTCTGAGTTATTGGTACCATGTTGGTGAAACCCTAATTGTGTTTGTAAATTCTAATTACGAACATAAACTTATTATTTGCTTGGAGTCAGACTTGATTTAATCACATTGTTCTATGTTATCATGGTAAACAAATGTTTAATCCTCGTTGCACTATTAATCAGTTTAATGTCTAATCTTGCAATGATGATTTGGTGCATAGTAAAATCCATTCCGCAATTGGTCATTTTCGGTTGTTATACCTGAGAATCAAATTGAATTTTGCCTCCCCCTGAAAACAAAGCAAGTAATTGAAAACTGCAAATTGGTAGTATCAGGATGAACAGATAATTATTAACCTGGTTGCAATGACTTAGGAAAAATGCATTGTTCTTGTCATATATTAGTAGACAAAATACCTATTCTTATTTTCCCTATTTTCATGTGTCATTAAGTCTGAGCATTTATTAAATATATGCATAGATACAGACATATAACCTAAAAATTAAATAACAGCTGTGTAAGTGTCAAAATACATTAAAAGCAAATGTGAAAAGATTTCACGAAGCCTTTCTGAATAGGTATTGGAGAATTTCTGTAAATTATATGCATTAATCATCTGTAGTCAATTAAGAATCGACAGGATAGCACATAAAACTACATTTCAATCAAAGGTTTTCTTCACTAGACACCCTCTTCCTGAAATTTCATCTACCAGAAGGCGAATAGCCCTTTAAGTACTTGCTTATTCCTGGCATAGAATTTTCCGGGTAGTTTCTTCCTTTTACATTGGGCTATTAGCCTAAATTCCCATTCATTTTGCATATTTCCATGATTGTTCTATGGTGAATGGTGAATTATTAACAGCAACATCCAGGTTTCTGCAGTTAACCCTCAATGGTTCAAAGGTTTATTTATATTCACGTGTTCCAAGGTACAGTGAAATAGTATTTTTGCATACAGCTCAGCAAGACTATCACCAGACATAAGCACGATTCCCCAGTTAGTATGGAAATGAGTCTATATGCAAGAGCCGCCGCTCATGTGCAAAATTCAAATGCCACAGGCAGTTCTGCTGACTGATGATGAGGAACCCCAGTAGTTTTACCATAAAATTGATGTCAAAGTTTGATCCTATCCTCGATATGCTTTAATGGAGAGGGATTACAATTGAGAGCAGGAGCTTTGGTAATTGTTTTCTTTCTCTACCCCAGAAGTCATTGCCTTTGTCTTCAGTAGAAATAGCTGCAACAGGTACATTGCACTGTCCCAGGATGTTCTTTTAGAGGTTTCTGCAGTGATGTGTGTACCTTTTTCACGTGTCCCTGCAGGACCTCCAACAGAATCCTCCGAAGAAGAGTTGAAGCATTGAAACTTACATAGTGGTTAATAAAAGAATGATTATCATCTGAATGCCTGCTAGTTTTGGGAGCAGATGAAAAGGTAATAATTAGCTGGCTTCTACAAGTTGACAACATATGTGTGATCACACCTTGCCTCATTTTATAATTCTGTCTTGCAATTTATATTAGTAGCACCTCACTAAAAGTCTGGTGGAACATCACAGTGAAAAGTGTGTGCTACCGTGGCAATAGTTCAGATTTCCATATGAGAGCTATATTTCTTAAATGTAATTAGAATTTAAGAAGGGGTAAAAAAAGGTTCCACATGTAGGAATTTGCTAAGCAGATTTTTGGTTTTGCACTAGTATGTCTGGCTACCTTATGGGCCTGTCCCACTTAGGCGACTGCAGGAGACTATGCGTTCGCCACATGGGTGGTTGCTGGGTAGTCGCCTTCATGGTCATGAGGATTTCCCGCATTCTGGGAGTTAGACACGGCCTCATTATGGTTGCCGCGAATTTTTCAACATGTTGAAAAATTAGCGGCGACTAGAATGAAGCCGCCGTGCAGAGTAGCGAGAAGTAGGTGCAGAGGTAGTGGGTTGCCAGGAGGTCGAAGGTTGTCGTAGGTTCTCGTAGGTTGTAGCCGTTTTTTGGTGTTTTTTTTAGTGTGTCTCAATGTGTGTTTTTAATGTTTCTCGGTGTGTCTTGGTGTGGGGGGTGGTGTGGGGGTGTGTGGGGGAAATCGCTTTGGTCGCCTCCTCCATGGAGAGGCGACTTTTTCCATGTCGCCTCCCTCGAGGCATAACATAGAGGATCGGTGCGGGCCTTTCCCGGAGACGCGCACTCGGGGCTTCAGCGAGCGCAGCGTGGACTCTTTCGTCGCAGAGCGGGTGAGCCCTCGCCACAAAGGTCGCCGGGGGGGGGGGGGGGGGGTTCAATTGGGGGGTGCACCGTTCGCTGGCCCGCGGCAGCCTCAAGCCGCGGTTTGCGGAGCTCCAGCTGGAGCGGCGTCCGCAGCCTGGGGGATCCCTCATTGGGGACCCCGGAGGAGAAGAGCTCTGACCGCCGACCCGCGGGTTCGGTGGGGACTTACCATCTGGAGCGGGATCCCTCGTCGGGGATCCCTGCAGAAGAGTTCCGGCCGCCGGCCCTGCGGTCTGCTGTGCTTCTGGCTGCGGCGCGGCAGAGACTTTAGATCTTCGACCGCCTGCGGACTACACCATCTTGAAGCCGCAGTCTCCGGTAGGGAAGCACCGATTCAGGACTTACCTGGGTTTACCTTGTCTGCACATCTGGACATCCGCAGCGGCGACTGCGGAGGGTTGTGGTCCCGACCACGGGGGAAAATGGAGGAGGATTGACCAAATTTTATGCCTTCCACCACAGTGATGAATGTTGTGGTGGATGTTTGTGTTACATTTTTATTGTGTATTGTGTGTTGTTTTTTTATTGTACCGCTGCTGGCAAGTTCATTTCACTGCACTTGATGTGCACGTGATGAATAAAACTGACTTGACTTGACTTGTATGTATGTTCCACTCTGACAGTCATCGTTCCAATCGCCGGTTTTTCAGGACTGCTGGTGACTTGACAGTCGCCGGCAGTCGCCTAAAAAATCACCTAAGTGGGACAGGCCCATTATATTACATTATTAATTTGTTGAATTATTGATTATATTTATCTATTCATTTTTTAATTAGTGGACGTAAATCTGCAGCAAGTATGAATTTAATAGTTCTACTACTGATGCATATGTCAACTAAATATTCTTGACACTCTTGACAGAAAGCACTGTTAAAATTAAATAACCACATCAACAACAATCTCTGACCTCTCCCATCCACCTTGCATAATTACCAATAAACTGGAAAGGATAGCTGTCCTGAAAGATTCTCTCATAGAGATTTATCAATGCATGAATGCAGGGATTTGGGAAACACAGGAATGTGACAAGCAAGTGTGCTTCTTTATCAAGATCGGATTGCTTGTCACATTTATATCTATCCCAAATCTCTGCTTTTCTTGCCAGGAAGTATAATTTCAAAGAATTAATTGTGTAAAATGAGACAAAAAAAGTAAAATGAGGCCAAAAGACCAGAACAAGATATAAAGCATTATGTGAAAATAATAAGCTTATGCATTAGGCCTAGCATCTCCTGGGTGAGAGGATGTAATTAGTTGCGATGATGGTCAGGGTTGGGGAAGGATAGGGGGAAAATCATCACAATGTCACACTTTTTGCTTGGATATCAATGCCTAGTTCCTCAATGAAGTACTCCCCAGTATACAGTGGAACAGGGTAATCATACGGGACAGTCTTCCTTCCCCCGCCACCCTGCTGCCGCCTGAAGCCGTCCCCGCCTACAGGAAGCTCCCGCTGGCCCCCCCCACCTGAAGCCGTCAGTGACACGCCACAACAGTGGTAGCGGTTAGCCACAGACCCGCCTGAAGCCCATCCCCCATCCCCCGCTGAAGGACGCTCCCACCCGCCCCCTCCTTCCCCCCCCCCCCCCCAACTGCAGGTCACTCGCCCACTGGCCCTGACAGCCTCTGCCTGAAGCCGTCCCCGGCTATAGGAAGCTCCCCTAAGCCCCCGCCTGAAGTCGTCATCTCCCTCCCCCGGCTGCAGGACGCTCAAGTACAAAGAACGGAGAACAATGAGTGATCCTAATATCATGATTGAAGAGAAGCATCATGATTAGGCTCTGTTGTATATTCAAGCTTGAGAATTACAACAAAACAATGGAATGCTTTCATTTGCCACGACTAAGAAATAGACTAAGATGCACCTTGATGATGACAACCAGAATTGCTGCAGGAACTACAATACAATAGAACTGGACAACAGCAATTTGTTGAGGAGAATGAGCCTCTGCTGAATGCTGAGCAGAGAGCAGTGTATCACCAGGTTTGCAATTGCTTGAAAAGGAAGCTTCCTTCCATGTTTTTCATTGATTCACCAGGAGGAACGGGAAAAATATTTATCACCAATTTGATCCTCTCCAAAGTTAGAGATCAAGATGATGTGGCTATTGCTGTAGCATCCTCTGGGATAGCAGCTAAATTAATGCCTGGTGGAAGAACTGCACATTCTCAATTCAAGATACCCATCCAAGATACCCAGGCCTCCCGGAAGTGGCGGTGCTGCCTTGCAGCTGCGGCTCGCCTGCAGTCCGTTTGTCTTTTCTTTTTTTGTTTTCTTTTGTCCCGTTTTTACAGTTTATTTTGGTTTATTTAGTTGTGTATGTGTGGGGGGGTGTGTGTAACATGTTTTTTGACACTTCCTTCGGGGGGGGATGCGACCTTTCTTGCCATATCCCCCATGTCCGTCTGCGCTGAGGCCTATCGCGGAGCTGGCGGCCTCCAACTGCGACCGACCTCGAGGCTCCAGAGGCAGAGCCAGGACTTACCAACGCGAGGCTGGCCGACTTCGGGGCTGAGGTTGTGGTGCGACCCAACTTCCGACCCGACTTTGGAGCCTCGGAGGCTCGGCCGCGGGCCAGTGGACGACATCGTCGGGAGCTCGCAGGTCACAGGTTGGTGACCTGTTTTACCGGAGCTCCCGCGACTACAGCTGCGTCCGCTGGACTGGAGGGGGGCAGCTTCGGCAGCTTTGACCGCCCCGGGCCGCGGAGTTTGAACCGGCCCGTTTGCGGAGCTCGGATTCAGCCGCGGGACTTGAACACCATCACCCGGCGGGGTCGCAACATCAGAGGCTTGGATTGCCTCGGCGCAGAGGGAGAGCAAGCAGGGAAGGGACAATGACTTTGGGGACTTTAAACTGTGTTGAGTGTTTGTTTTATTATTTATTCTATGTTATGACTGCAGGCTAAACCATTTTGTTGCACTGAAAAGTGCAATGACAATAAAATTGAATCCAATCCAATCCAAAGTGACTGAGAATACATTCTGCAACTTTGCAAAGAACTCTAACACGGCACGTTTGATGAGGCAAGTGAAACTCAATTTTTGGGATGAATGCCCAATGATTAGGTGGGAGAGATTTGAAGCAATGGACTGAACTCTTCAAGATATATGCACCAACACCAAGCCTTTTGGCAGCATTCTTACCATTTGTTGTGGTGATTTTTGACAAGTCCTTCCTGTAATCAAAAGGGGAAATGATGCTAATGTTGAAAATTCCTGCATCAAAAAATCCTACTTGTGGACACCTTTCCCCAAGTTTCAATTGCAGACGAATATGCGATTGAAAGAGGGAGAAGGCAACTATTCTCAATTTTAGTTGAAAGTTGGAGAAGACGAGATTTTAAAGAATGAAGACGATGAAATTGAAATGCCAGAAGATATGGTTCTATCAGCAAAAACACTGGAGGATTGTTTGATTTCATCTATCCCGAATTTGACAATCCTGTAGAATTATTCTCCGACAATTGTATTTTGGTTCTGCAGAACGATTCAATGAAAAGCATCAATTCTCCATGCATCAGATGCTTCCCTGGAATCATTAAGGAGTACTTTTTTTTCAATGCTGTCGCTGAGGGAACTAATGCTACTCACTTCCCAACACAATTCCTCAATTCACTTGACATCTCTGGTTTACCATCACACAAATTGGAGTTGAAACAAGGATCTCCGATCATGTTAATGAGAAACTTGGAACCCCCAAAGCTATGCAATGGAACGAGGATGATTGTGGAAGAGTTACACAGTAATCTGATTGTTGCAAGAATCAACATGGGAGCCTTCAAAGATGACACAGTTCTCATTCCTAGGATAATGCTCAATTTGACAGAAGGCAAACACATTCCCCTTCAGCAGAGCCAATTCCCCATCCAGTCAAGTTTTGTTATGATGATCCAAAAAGTGCAGGGGAAAACCATGGAGAAAGTGTTGATCAAGTTCAAGTTCAAGTGAGTTTATTGTCATGTGTCCCTGTATAGGACAATGAAATTCTTGCTTTGCTTAAGCACACAGAAAATAGTAGGCATTTACTTCAAAACAGATAAATGTGTCCATATACCATGATAAATATATACACACATGAATAAATAAACTGATAAAGTGCAAATAGCAGAAAGTGATTATTAATAATCAGAGTTTTGGCCGAGCTAGGTTTAATAGCCTGATGGCTGTGGGGAAGTAGCTATTCCTGAACCTGGTTGTTGCAGTCTTCAGGCTCCTGTACCTTCTACCTGAAGGTAGCAGGGAGATGAGTGTGTGGCCAGGATGGTGTGGGTCTTTGATGATACTGCCAGCCTTTTTGAGGCAGTGACTGCGATAAATCCCCTCGATGGAAGGAAGGTCAGAGCCGATGATGGACTGGGCAGTGTTTACTACTTTTTGAAGTCTTTTCCTCTCCAGGGCGGTCAAGTTGCCGAACCAAGCCACGATGCAACCGGTCAGCATGCTCTCTGCTGTGCACCTGTAGAAGTTAGAGAGAGTCTTCCTTGACAAACCGACTCTCCGTAATCTTCTCAGGAAGTAGAGGCGCTAGTGTTCTCGGACCAGGAGAGATCTTCAGAGATGTGCACGCCCAGGAATTTGAAGTTCTTGACCCTTTCAACCCCGTTGATATAAATGGGGCTGTGGGTCCCCCTCCTACTCCTTCCAAAGTCCACAATCAGTTCCTTGGTTTTGCTGGTGTTGAGTGCCAGGTTATTGCGCTGGCACCATATGGACAGTTGCTCGATCTCCCTTCTATATTCTGACTCGTCCCCATCAGTGATACGTCCCACAACAGTGGTGTCGTCAGCGAACTTGATGATGGAGTTCGCACTGTGGTTGGCTACGCAGTCATGGGTATAGAGTGAGTACAGCAGGGGGCTGAGCACACAGCCTTGAGGTGCTCCCGTGCTGATTGTTATTGAGGCTGACACATTTCCACCAATACAAACAGACTGTGGTCTGTGGATGAGGAAGTCGAGGATCCAGTTGCAGAGGGATGCGCAGAGACCCAGTTCTGCGAGTTTGCAAACCTGTTTGGAGGGGATGATTGTGTTGAATGCCGAGCTGTAATCGATGAATAGCAGCCTGACATATGAGTTTTTGTTGTCCAAGTGGTCCAGTGTGGAGTGGAGGGCCAGCGAGATCGCATCCACATTTGATCTGTTGTGGCGGTAAGCGAACTGCAGTGGGTCCAGGTTTTTGTCGAGGTAGGAGTTGATTTGCTCCATGATTAGCCTCTCAATGCACTTCATCACCATCAGCGTTAGTGCCACTGGTCGATAGTCATTGAGGCACGTCACCTTACTCTTCTTGGGCACCGGTATAATTGATGCCCTTTTAAAGCAGGTGGGGACCTCAGACCTCAGAAGTGAGAGGTTGAAAATGTCCGTAAAAATCCCGCCAGTTGGTCCACACAGGTTTTTAGAACACGACCGGGTATACCATCAGGACCAGGTGCTTTTCGGGGGTTCACCCCTCTGAAGGATTTCCTGACGTCGGCCTCTGTGACTGAGACTGAAATGCCATCACAGCGAATGGGGGATCGGGAAGGCACATCAGTATTCTCCCTGTCAAAGCGTGCGTAAAACGCATTGAGCTCGTCAGGGAGTGATGTTACACCGACATTCGAGCTGCCTCCTGGTTTCGCCTTGTAGGAGGTGATTGCATTCAGGCCCCGCCACAGCTGCCGAACATCTGTCTCATCCTCCAGTTTGGAGCAGAAGTCCCTTTTGGCCTCTTTGATGGCCTTACCAAGGTCGTATCTGGACTTCATGTAGGCCACTGTATCATCGGACATGAATGCCCTGTGTCTGGACTTTAGAAGAGTGCGGATCTCAAAGTTCATCCAAGGTTTCTGATTGGGAAACACTCGGAAGGTTTTTGTAGGGATGCAGTCCTCCACACATTTCTTTATGAAGTCTGTAACGACTGTGGCGTATTCGTTCAAGTCCGTTGCCGAGTCCTTGAACAGTGCCCAGTCTACAGATAGACCTTGAAAAACAGGTATTTCAGCATGGACAATAATATATGGCTCTTAGCCGATGAAAGGTGAAGGAAAATGTCAACATTTTTCTGAAGAATGGAACATCAACCAAGAATGTTGTCATTAAACTCATGCTTGTTTGAACGATGACTTCTGAGGAGATTCTCAGATTTTCTGAGAAAGTGAAGACCACTCAATAATGTCTCTATATTAAAATTGTGTGTCTTTTTTTTCATCAACAGCAGACACATCGAGACGCAGTGAGCAGCAGAATGCAACATGAGACGCAACAAAAAATAATTTTACTGAATAAATCTAATCTTTAACGTTCAAATTGTTGTTGTATTTTAAGTTATTCACATTTTAAGCATTAATATATCCCTTTTCCACTTGCCATGCCCGTCAGCTGTGCCTGCGCAGTAATACCTGAGTATTCTACATCACAATGGGAACCCAATGGGCGGGAATGGCTGTTCCGCCAGAGAGCCACTAAGAATGGATGGGGAGGATGGAGTGAATGCGTGGGGGAGTGGAAGGGCAAGGAGCGGAGTGGGGGGGATCAGGAGCGTCACAATGGGAACCCGTCAGCCGCGCCTGTGCAGTTGGGGGCTATGGGTGAATGGTGGAATATTACGTTGGGGGACCAGGCCACCCCTGTGATAATGGGGCCCAACGGGTCCCACTTAGTCTAGTTTACTGATAAAAAGGGGTCCGTTAATGGCAAATGGTTTGTTAATGACAAACACCAAATGCCTATAATACCATAATGTGTAATGCCATAATGTGTCAATTAGTTTCTTCTCCTTCATCAGTCTTTTTTCCGAAACACTATCCCCAATATGAAGTAAACAGCTTCAAATTCCCTAACAATGTCATTTTCTTTATTCCTTGGAAAATATTGCTGGTTCCACTCAACATTCCCCATTGTCTGAGGCAAAGATTCATAGGCTCCTCCCCCAACTTTGTCCACTGTATTTGGTGCTGTCTATGTGGCCTCCTGCACATCGGTGAAAACAAGCATAGGCTACAGTAAGTGACTGTTTGGCAGAATACCCACACTCTTTAATGACCAATCTTCTCCCACATCAATTTCATTTCCCATTCCCAAACCAACTTGTCCGTCCTCAGCCTTCTTTACTGTCTGGATGAGGCCAAATATAAACTAGAAGACCAGCACCTCGTATTCCGCCTGGATAGATGACAACCCAATGGTATCAACATTAGTTTTACAGCTTTAGGAAACTCACATTCCTTTCTTCTATCTTCTTTCTCCTCAGTCACCTGGTTTCAGTCCTCCATCCCCACTTGGTTTCATCTGCTCTTCATCTCTTCTTTATCTGGTTCCACTTATTACTTGCCTTACTTATCACTTTCCAACCACTGCAGCCTATCATGTTTCCATTTAACTGCTGCTTGACCTGCTGAATGTTTCCAGCAGTTTGTTTCTTTGCAATTATCACAATGCCCATGATTTAGAAGCCACTGAAATATGTAATCTATAATTTAGTATTTTATACATGGTAGAGAGAGTCAACAACTTCAGGTTTCTGGGCGAAAACTAATGTTAAAGTAACATACATTATTCACTGTTTTAAGCCTTTTTATCATTGATGGGCAGAGTGCTGTCAGCAAGGCTCATTAAAAGGTAATAGGTAAATGCTGCAATGTACCCATTGTCCGTCAAAGATTCGAATACGCAACCTCCAATCTCGCCTACTGCATTTGGTGTTCTCGATGTGGCCTCTGTACATCGATGAGACCAAGCATAGGCATGGTGACTGTTTGGCAGACCAACCACATTCTGCAATGACCATCCTGTTGCCACATCAATTCCCCTTCCTATTCCCATGCCAACATATCTGTCCTCAGCCTTCTTCACTGTCTGGTTGAGGCCAAACATAAACGGGAAGACCAGTGCTCAGTACTTTGAGAAGGATGACTACCCCCACAGTGGGGACCATTGTTGGGGGATGTTTTTATGTTTTTATGTTTATTGATAAATTCTTTAATGTTGTGTCTTTATTCGTGTGCTGCAATGGCAAGTCAAATTTCACTACAGCAATTGGTGTATGTGATAATAAATGTCCTTTGCCAATGTCTTTTGTATGAAGGTGATCCAAAGAAATGGCAGGATCTTCAAGTCGCACAGCACATGTCTTGGTGCTGGTGTTCTTATCCACTTTCCACCATTGCATTTCTTGCTGGTTCGGGATAGATGGTAGGGAAGTGCTATAAAAAAGTCCTTGTTGAATTGCTTTTGTACAGCATTTCAGTGGAACTCACCCCCAGTTGAGGTGTTTCAGTGGTGGATTGGATTCTGATCAAACAGGTTGATTTGTCCCGGGTTCCATTTAGCTCCCTGTGTCATGGGAGTTGTACTCAAGCAAGCATCTGAAACATATTCCATCACATTCCTGACTTGTACCTTGGTAGGTGAATCTGGGTATTTAGGTGAGTCACTTTCTGCAGTTAACCTAGTTTCAGTTAAATACTTCTTTGTGAAATGATCTCTAAAATAATTTATTTACATTAATTAGATTAATATTAACAGTACATAAGAGTAATTTTGTTATCAAAATGACCTCGTTTTTATTAGTCTCTTGTAGTTCATGGATACATCGAACATGTACCTACGTATTTTTTACAAAATATCTGTAAAGGAATGTAGACCAACTGTGAGTTGGGAACGTATCTTTGACCCTCCCAGACTATGCTATGTTAAACAAAGGGCAAATGGAATAATTACTTTGAGAAATCCCGATCCTAAATCTGGAAACCGTCATTGCCTTCGCAAAATATTCAAGGTATTCTTTGTCACACAATGATAATTGAAATACCATTTTAATTACAGTATGCACTGTCAACCATTGCCATTTAGATGAGATAATTAGCTGCTGAAAGCTTACCCAAAGAAGCTATCACTGGCTTCTTGTTACCTCCCTTTGTGAGTGTTGTTTTTATTTTTGAGAGCTTTTATTGTTTCAGTTTTCAAGGGATGGACATTGACCATTCTCCAATGGGTAGTCCCTGCAGCCTCCAGTTGCACTGCAAGAGAGAATTGTACATTATGCAATTTGTCTGAGTGAGTTGGCTGCAATGATTGACTAACAGTTTACATGCTGGGAGTTGATACAAACTGTGAGATTGTGGGCGTAAGGTTTGCAGCAAAGTGTGCAGAGCAGTAGAGTCATATAACAAGCCATTAGCCCCTTCAGCCCACCAAATCGATGGCGACCATCAAGGATTACATTAATTCTATGTTAATCTCATTATTTTAATCTCTCTTCAAGGAGAACATGCAAACTCCACTCAGATGGCACTGGAGATGTGGATTGATTCCTGGTTACTGAAGATGTGAGGCAGCTGCACTGCTAGCTGTACTAATGTAATTGCTTCAGGGAGCTGAGAATGTATGAATGTTCATTTAAATTCAGATTGAAAGAGATTATTGATACATGAGTAATAAGGGTGTAGTGAATTAAGTGGTGGGTGAAGCTAGAGGTGTTTCTGCCAAGATGATACATTTGAATATGCATTCAAATAATTGGCCGCCTGTGACAAATCTTTGAGCTTACTGTAGCGCTTCAACTCGCTCTTCAGGGTTTGATTCACGGCATTCGACTCTACAAGAAGCTGTTCCCATGTAGCTCCCCTGTTTCCGTAGATACAAGATGTTTCTCCTGTTTGCCACTTCCTCCAGCAGAACTAAATTGCAGCAACTGAAACATGCATCTAACCCTGCAACTGCAGGAGATGTAACGCCTGTCCCAATACCTCCTCTCACACGTCCATCCAGGGACCCTAGCAGTCCTTCCAGGTGAGACAGTGGTTCATGTGTGTCTCCTCCAACCTCCTGTTCCCAATGTGGCCACATGAACATCGACATGACCAAGTGACGACTCAGCAACAGTTTGGCTGAACACTTGCAATGGTCTACTGGATCTCCCGGGTGCTAACCATTTTAGCTCCCCTTCCCATTGCCACAATTACCTTTCTCTCCTGGGTCTCCTCCATTGCCAGAGTGAGGCCACATGTAAACTGGAGGAACAGTACCTCATATTCTGTTAGGGTAGCCTTCAATCCAATAGTATGAATATTGAATTTTCCAATTTTAAGTAACCTCTAACCCGCCTTCTCCTTGCAACCCGCCCTTTCTTCTCCCTTTTCCCTCCCCTGTGCCCCATCTGGATTCCCCCCTACTTCTTCCCTACAACCCCCTTCCTGCTACTTTCCCTCTGGCTTCACAGTCTGCAACACTTCAAACCTGCCTCACACCATTGCTTATCTCTGGCCTGTGTTCCAACTATCTGCCTCACAAAAATCCCCACTCATCTTCCCACGTATTACTGCCATTCTTTGTCCTGCCTCTCCCCTTCTCCAGCGTTTTTCTCCCCTGCCTCCCACATTCAGTCTGAAGAAGGGTCTCGACCCAAAACATCACCTAACCATGCTCTCCATTGATGCTGCCTGACCTGCTTAGTTACCCCAGCATTTTGTGTCCTTATCCATCCTTTGTTGTGTTATTCCGCAATACATCCCAGATAGAATTTACTCTAAAACTATAGTCAGATCCTAGAAAGACACAAAAAAGCTGGAGTAACTCAGCAGGACAGGCAGCATTTCTGGAGAGAAGGAATGGGTGACTTTTCTGGTTGAGACCCTTCTTCCAGTCTGAAGAAGGATCTCGACCCGAAACGTCACCCATTCCTTCTCTCCAGAGATGCTGCCTGTCCTGCTGAGTTACTCCAACTTTTTGTGTCTATCTTCAGTATAAACCAACATCTGTAGTCCTTACACATATAGTCAGATCCTGTTCCAGACAGAAATGTAATCTTTTTAAGAGATGCAGGATAGGATAAAGCAGAAGCAGGGTATTAGCAATTTGGAAGATAAAAATCTAAATGCTGGAAATACTTTGCAGGTCACGTAGCATCAATAGAGAAACAGTTTTGATGTTTCAAGTTAATAATCGTTCATCTGAATTAAAAATTAAAGCAATGCATTCTAGCTTTTACTTTACCTCCCAAGTAATGTTGTCAATCTTTAAGTTTGCTCATGATACAATGCAATGGTTGTCAGCCAGATAAATAACAATAATTAAACAAAGTATACGAAAGTGATTGAGAACCTGTGTCAGGACAATAATAGTCTTTAATATCAACAAGACAAAAGTTAGTTGTTGTCCTAAAGAAGCCATGTGTGAATACAGGTGCACACCCTTTTATCCGAAAGCCTTGGGACCAGACACTTTTCGTAATTCAGAATTTTTCGGCTTTCGGAATGGAAGATTTTTAGCATAGATTTTAACGGCTGGCTCAGTGGTAGAGTGCTCGGCTCATATCCGCAAGGTCGCGAGTTTGCGCCTCGATCCCGGCAGTTACTCGATCGCGAGTTTGAGTCTTCAATGTAGTTTTTTCTTGCAGAATAGGAGAGAATAGAGAGGGTTAGGCTGGTATCATTCTCTGCGAGATGATCTTAGTGCGGGAGACAAGTGTAGGAGAGGTGTACTGACTGTGTGGGCAGAACAAAAGCCGCT
The DNA here is from genome assembly GCF_028641065.1 of Leucoraja erinaceus. Classification (NCBI taxonomy): domain Eukaryota; kingdom Metazoa; phylum Chordata; class Chondrichthyes; order Rajiformes; family Rajidae; genus Leucoraja; species Leucoraja erinaceus. The sequence continues at coordinate 125,335,101 of NC_073377.1, read as the reverse complement.
GTGTCTCCCTGTCCCTCCAACTCCAGAGGAATCCGCTCCCCGATGGGCCGCTATGGCGACAAGTGGCAGTTCGCCCACAGCCCGAGCTGCGCTCCCTCATCCGCAACCCGGGTTCCTCTGGAGTTGGAGCGGGGCTGGGCTAGAGTTGTTGCTGGCTGTGAGTCTCTGGGATCTCCGTGCTAGCAGTGGGCCTGGGGGTCGGTGTCCCGATGAGGGGGCGCAGCTCGGGCTGTGGGCGAACTGCCACTTGTCGCTGTAGCGGCGCATCGGGGAGCGGCTTCTGGTGATCCTGACGTCTCTCAGCTCCTGTCCAGGAGGATGGCCGGAGACGTCAGGACCAACAGGAACCCGCTCCCCGATGCGCCGCTACAGCGACAAGCGGCAGTTCGCCCACAGCCCGAGCTGTGCCCCCTCATCCGCAACCCGGGTTCCTCTGGAGTTGGAGCGGGGCTGGGCTAGAGTTGCTGCTGGCTGTGAGTCTATGGGATCTCCGTGCTTGCAGTCGGTGTCCCGTTGGTCCTGACGTTTCCGGTCACCTCCCTGGAATGGAGCTGAGACTGGGAACTGTACCGCCCTTGCCCCCTCCCTCTGCAACTGCAAACAACCCCACAGTTCCCAGTCTCAGCTCCTGTACAGGGGGGTGGCTGGAGATGTCACAGCCCGAGCCATCAGCTTCTGTCCCTACGGGGACAGCGGAGAGCGTGTTCCTCTGGAATTGGAACGGGGCTGGGCTGCTGCTGGCTGTGGGTCTCTGGGTTCTCCGTGCTTGCAGTGGGCCTGGGGGTCGGTGTCCTGTTGGTCCTGACGTCTCCGGTGACTGGCACTGACTCCAACATGAAGACAGTGCAAAGCCCCCGCGCCGGTGCAATGCGCGGGGAGCTGGAGAGGGGAGGGAAGGGGTCACACACATGGCCGGGAAGCAGAGGGGTGTAGGTGGGGTGAAACTGAAGGGAGCGACAATTTGCTGCTGCCTGCCCGCTGAGTTAAAAGTTCCCACGCAAGACTCACGATACACTGTGTATCGTGAGTCTACCGTGGGAACTTTTTAACTCAGCGGGCAGGCAGCAGCAGATTGTCAATTATTAACCCTCCCGCGCAATATACCCTCACCTCTTTTATGAATGGGGATTTAGTTCCCCTTTCTTCGAGGACCGACCGGAGGTTCCGCTGCCACCTCTGCGGGCCGCCCTCGGTGAACGTTTTCAAGGACCTTTCTTCAAGGACTGAAAAAATGTCCGCTATTCTGAGGTTTTCGTTATTTGGATCTTCGGATAAAAGGTTGTGCACCTGTACAACCCTGGCCTCATCAACACAGTTGCAGTAGAGATGGTTGACAGCTTCAAGCTCCTAGGCATCTACATCACCAGCAATAACCTGGTCCATTCACATTAATGCAGCGATAAAGAAAGCACATCAACATATTTACTTTCTTAGGCATTTGAGAAAATCAGCATGTTCGTGAAGATTCTTGAACTTCTACAGATGCGCTACTGAAAATATTTACTTTAGACATTACGTCGGAGATACACCACGGAAACAGGCCTTTCGGCGCACCAAGTTCCTTGTCGACCAGAGATCGACCAGTACACTAGAACTATCCTACACACTGGGGACAATTTTACGACTTACCAAAGCCAATTAACCTACAAATGTATGTCTTTGGTGTATGGGAGGAAACCGGAGCACCCGGAGAAAATCCAGGCAGTCGCATGGAGAACATACAAACTCCATAAAGACAGCACCCGTGGTCGAACCCGGGTCTATGGCGCTGTAAGGCAGCAACTCTACTACTGCGCCACTGTGCCGCCCCTCACTTAGCTGCCTGTACCTGTAGAGAATGGTGAATACAGCTCAGTCCATCACAGGCTCAACTGTTCCTTCCATCAAGTCTATTTTCATGGTATGTTGCATCAAGAAGGTCGGAGGTATAATCCTCTCTGGACCCACTCTAATGCCAGCACATCCCTCCTCAGTCATGAGCCCTAAAACTGCTCACAATACTCCAGGTGCAGTCTGACCAGTGCCTTGTAAAGTCTCAGCATTACAACCCTGTGTTTCTATTCTAATCCTCTTGAAATAAGGGCTAACCTTGAATTTGCCTTCCTGCTGATTCCATTCTGCCTTATGTTGATAGTAAAATAATCTGAATCTGTAATTTAGCCTATGTTTTATAACAGCATGTATTCCATTCCGTTTAGTGGCTAATGTTCTTCAGGTACTGTATGTAATATTGTGATCTTTAACTCTTCTATCCCTCTGTTCCTCCCTATTAACTCGCCAATCATTGTGTAATTATATTTTATTTGGCAAATGTATCACCTAGGTATTTTTATTGTAATTGGATTTCACCCGCTACTATTTTAATTAGTCATGTTATTAATATGGCCTTGCAGCTTTGTTTGAATTCCTTCATAGTTTAGTATTACAAATCATATTTTTGTACTATCTGTCAGTATAGTCAGTGCTTGTTCCAGCCCTTATCCAAAATACTTACACGGACAATGACAGAAGGAGATCCAGAAAATATTCTACTGTCCAAGAACATCCTAACTGACCTCGCTATATCTTTTCAACTTTAAAAATCATTTTTTATTTTCTCCCTGAATTCCAAATGCTTAACATTCTCCAGGAGCCTCTCGTGCAACATCATGTCAAAGGTTTTCTTGGATAGAATGAATACCTATATCCCTCCCCATTCTTGCACCACAAAGAATCCAATCAGGTTTGACAGACCTGATCGTCCTGAAATACCTGTTGATTTGCTTTTACAATTATTACAGATGTTGAACAAACTAGAAAAAATATCCCAGGTTACGTCTGTCTAAAAGAGGGTGTTGGATTGTCTATTCTCCAATCCTAAGGTGCACACCCTGTGTCAATGAGATATTTTCTTGGATCCATTGTTATTGCTTTCCCTCATTTCCTGTAGGCATCCTGGTAAAGTTCTGTTAGGTTAATGGTTAATCCTCCGTTCCCTACCTGCCCCTTAACAGTTTACTTTTAAAAAAAAAGGAACATTTGGCCAATTAAAATTAAATAGATTAAATATCCCCCCTCTAAATTTTAAACATAAATCATAGATTTCTTGGGGACTGATTTGAGCCATCTTGAGCCCAGGGCAGATATGAACAGGCAACTGGGGTACAATAAACCAGATGCATACAGAGAAGAGAGATGCATGAGAGGTGGTCGTTGCATTTTGTTTAATGTGCTCTCTGTAAATTCATAAATTCTGACAAATTCATTTCACTTGCAATGTGACGAATAAAACTGATTGATTGATTGAAGTTACTGATTCAGCATACCATTGGCTGTGATCTATTATGCTGATTGAGCCATGAACACATTCTGGAGCTTGAATTTTTAACTACAATTGAAAACAAATAGGTTATGGAGCAGAGTGATGCATAACTCTAATGATAGTACATGTTGCTTTTTCGGGATGAGTTCCCACATGTCCCAGTTAAATTAGTTGAATGATTGGTTTTGAAGTTAGTTTCTTTAAAAAAGTAGTGATGTATTTTGATTTTGGCATTTGAAGTACTGTAAGACAAAGAGATATAAATTTTGTGAAAAAACAGGCTGCAGGCCTGTCATGTAATGGAACGTAAGAAAATAGAAACAGGAATAGGCTGCCCCTGGGCGTTTCAGCCTGCCCCACCATTAAATAGGATCTTGGCCAATCTAAACCTTGATCTCAACTTCTCTTTAAAACGGGCTTTTCATTGGTACGGAACATTTGCATTTTTCAGTTTGAAATTGTGCAATATGGTGCATACTGTAGCGAGTCTTTTAACTTGCACTTGAATGCAATATATATGCTTTAAATTGGATTGGAGCGTTTTTGAAAGGGGGGAGGCTGTGCGATCACTGATCACTGGCCTTGGGGGTACCCGGTGAGGGAGTGGAGCAACCGAGTGGGGAGAGGGTGTAGAAGAAGGGTGTCCCCCCTCCCAGGGTAGGAACATTTTGAAATTTGATGTATTAAAATCATGTTTTAGTGCACTGTAGAGTATGATTTCAATGTTTTTTGTATGAAGTCTTTTTAAGAGGAAACTTTTTAAGGGGTAACTTTATCCACACAAAGGGTGATGGGTGTATGGAACAAGCTGCCAGAGGAGGTAGTTGAGGCAGGGACCATCCCAACATTTAAGAAAAAGTTAGACTGATACATGGATAGGACAGGTTTGGAGGTATGGACCAAAAGCAGGTGGCGTAGCTGGGACATGTTGGCGGGTGTGGGCAAGTTGCACCGAAGGGCCTGTTTTCACACTGTATCACTCTATGACTACATTATATCTCCACCATGCATGAATGCTTCAAAATCAAGTGATCGAGTTTTATTGCCATATACTCAAGCATAGAAACATAGAAAATAGGTGCAGGAATAGGCCATCGGCCCTTCGAGCCAGCACTGCCATTCAATATGATCATGGCTATTCATCTAAAATCAGTATCTCTTTCCTGTTTTCCCCCCATATCCCATTGATGTAATTAACCCCAAGAACTAAATGTAACTCTCTCTTGAAAACATCCAGTGAATTGGCCTGCACTGCCTTCTGTGGCAGAGAATTCCACAGATTCAAAATTCTCTGCGTGAAGAAAGTTTGTTCTCATCTCAGTCCTAACTGGCCCCCCCTTTATTCTTAAACTGTGACCCATGGTTCTGAACGCCCACAACATCGGGAACATTTTTCCTGCAGTTACAGTAAGTGAAAATCTAGCAGGCAAGCAGGATGCTTTCACCAACCACCCCCATTTGAAGTCCACTACCTTCCACCGTTTCTACCCAGTGCTTGGTACTTACTTCCAGCAGCCACTGGTTGTCCTCCACGATGCACCGAGCCACAGCCTGATCCATGCCGGTCACCTGGGCGAATTCGGCACAGAGACTCTCGCGGCAGCGGTGCGGCGCTTCCGACGACCCGGGACACTCGCACTGTCCGGAGTGCTCCATGGCCGGAGCTGCAGCATCAGCCCCTCAAACACTAGACAGCGCCGCAAACACTCGCCAGTCCCGGCTCCCCGCATCTGTTCCCGCTACTGGTTCTGCTCCCATCCCTCCTTCAGCCCCGGATCTCCAACATCCGCGGACCATGCAGTTTATCCGAGTTTTGAAATTTTCGTTGATCACAAAATTTCTCACCACTGAGCATGAGAAATTTCTGATCAGCATGAGGGCGTGAGAGTTTGCTTGAGGGCGTGAGTCTCACGCTCAAAGCGTGAGAGTTGGCAGCATTGCCAAGCGAAATATGTCATGCTGTTCCTCCAATTTGCGCTAGGCCTCACTCTGGCTGAGTCACCGGGAGATCAGGTCGGTTATTGCGAACTGAGCGGAGGTGTTGGGCGAAGGTGAGGTCCCAACACTGACCACATCTTCCCATCTCCTCCCCTTTCTGCTTTCCGCAGAGACCGTTTCCTCTGTAACTCCCTAGTTAACTCGTCCCTTCCCACCCAAACCACCCCCTCCCCTGGTACTTTCCCTTGCAACCACAGGAAATTCACTGGTCACTTTGCCTCACCCCTCGACTCCATTCA